>NW_024727421.1:255000-315000 GCF_018991925.1 Homarus americanus
ACTGAACTAGTTATCCAAGTTACCTGTTGTGATTTTTTCCTTGAGCCGTAAGTAATGGTCTGTTGGTTGTTAATGGAGTAATCAAGATGGTAAAATGATAGGAGGAGGAAAATGAAGTTTGTACAAATGTAATGGCAGTATAATTGTGTGTGGGAATGACTCTCTCTCTCTCTCTCTCTCTCTCTCTCTCTCTCTCTCTCTCTCTCTCTCTCTCTCTCTCTCGTGACTGTTACCTACGCATCATCTCACTACAAAGGATTAATTCTGCATCAGGAAATCCACACTGAAACAGAAAGGACATTCGATATCTGTGAAGCTGCTCATAAAAAAACACCAACCTCTTATATTTTATTTTACTTGATTAAATACCGTAACTCTACCTGGCAGGGTTTCGGTTAGGTTAGGGAGGGAGGAGGTGAAGGGGAGTGAGAGGAATAGGAGGAGGGAGGTGAAGGGGGTGAGAGGGGGAAGGGGGAGGGAAGGAGAGGAGAGAAGGAGGAGGTAGGTGAAGGGAAGGGGGGGGGAGGTGGAAAGGGAAGATGGGTGAATGAACTTATTACTATGAGCAAAGCAAGTCGGCAGTCAGTCACTCATTTAGTTGGGCCAGACAGTCAATAACACACTCTGTCAGTCACTCGGTCAGTCAGTCAAACACTCATTCAGTCAATAATACAGTCAGTCAGTTAATAAGACACTCAGTAAATCAGGTGAGGCATACATAGAGCTGTATAATGAATCTAACAGTCATCAACGCCACAGAAGACAAAACAAAGGAAGATTGAATGATAATGAAAACTGACGCTAAATAATGAATAAAGAGACGAAGAAGTAAGAAGAAAATATACGCGTGAGTGAGATAGGCCAAACGGGCGTGAGTTAGCAAGTTACGGACCAGAGATTACGACCACGTACGGTAACTTCCCCACATGTACAGCACAATGGACTGGCTGAATGATACGGCTCTAGGAAAATTTAGGTCGAGAAGAAGAAGAAGAGGAAGAAGAAGAAGAAGAAGAAGAATAGGAAGAAGAAGAATAAGAAGAGGAAGAAGAAGAATAGGAAGAAGAAGAAGAAGAAGAATAGGAAGAAGAAGAAGAATAAGAAGAGGAAGAAGAAGAAGAAGAAGAAGAGGAAGAAGAAGAAGAAGAACTCACTACCGGTTGAACACAGAATTAAGCAAATTAACAAACCACCAAATGTTGATAACTTCAGCAGGTGGAAACTTTAACTAGCCATCTCCAGGTTAATTAACACAAGAGATGGAAAGTTAAAAGGTAATACGAAGACTGCTAATAGGTGTTATATAATAGAGCTTAATGAATGAGAGGTTAGGTTAGGTTAGGGGATTAATATCACAGGTAATAAATAATTTCTAGTAATTGGTAAGAAAGGCAAATTGACTTAATGGGAACAGTGTAGAAATTTCCTCACTGACTGAGAATGAAGAAGAGGAAGAAAAGTAGAGTAGGAGGAGGAGGAGGAGGAGGAGGTAGTGTTTGAAGAAGAGGGTGGTGAAGATGGGAGCTGGGTGGTGATGGTGGGTGGCGGGTGGCCGGGTGGTGGATGGTATCGTTGAAAAACTTTGCGAGTGTGTGATGATTGATCGGTAGGAGTCAATAAAGATTAGATTAGGCAAGCTGGTGAGGCATATTGAACGATGGTGCAAAACCGCGGAGGAAGAAGGAGGAGGTAGAGAAGGAGGGAGGAAGGGGGGGGGGGGCAGAGGAAGGAGGCATCGACCGACCCAAGGAAATAAAAGAGTCGACAGCGCCCATCATTTTCCACCTTTAATGGTAATTTATCTCGTAATTTACTTCACCGCAATTTTTTTTCCACTTAAATTTCAGTTATTTTTATTTATTTTTATTTTTTTATTCAATCATGTAGTTGATATATTCTTCTGTTATTAATTATTTTTCTACTCTCTCTCTCTCTCTCTCTCTCTCTCTCTTGTAACTATTCATCGCCTCTTCTTCTTCATCTCTAATCTTCGTTCTAGTTTTATTATATTTCTTTATATTTCCTCTCTCTACCGATCCATTTCTTTTCTTATTATTGTCCTCCCATGTTTTGTTTCTCTTTCTTGGTGTTCTCTTCCTTAGCCCTTCCCCCTCCTCCTCTTTGTCTTCTTCTTCCTCTCATCTCTTCCACCCTCCTACCACCACCTCTTGCTCCTCCTCCTCCTCCTCCTCTCTTCTCCACATTCCTCGTTCCCTTGGTCCGTGAGTTAGCGAAGATGTATATCGACAATTTCCCAGTTTATCGCATAAGATCAGATGGGATGTATGAGAGCCCATGACCCAATTGAAATGGCACCAGGATGGACTAAGTAAGATCTGATTGGCTGGCTAAGTGTCGTCATTTATCGAGACTTAAGCACCCGAAACCCGCAGAGAGTTGTGATTTCCGCCTTAAACTGAGAGTGAAACCATGAGTGAATAATGAATCAATGATGTTTTTGAGTGAATGCCTGAAAGTGAAATATGAGTGAATTTTTTGCGGGATTACAGAGTGGTTCCTCAAGTGAACATCGTGAGTGAATAATTCCTGTGTATTACCTTGAGCTGAGTGAATGATGTATACAACCTTAGAGTAGTATGAGCTCTTGGGCTGAGTGAATCGTCTTTGTGTTAGTCTTCAATTCTTCTCTGGCACCTCTCTTGTGCATCCCTCTGGTGTGCATTATCTGTTGTCCATCATTCCTCTTTACTCTCGTATATTGATTGCCTCCTCTTTCCCCTTCCCTCATTTTCTCTTCTTCCTCATCCAATAAAATCTATCCCCCCTCGTCCATCCTCCTCCCCCCCCCTCACATATACTTTCTTATTATACTACACTTCCTTTCACAACTTTCTATTCCTTTCTCTTCTCCCGGTAACATTTTTTCCTTTTCTTTCAACCTTTTCTGGTTCTAAGTTCTTTCATCTTCATCTTTCTTTCTTCCATACTGCAACCATTTTTCATCTCTCTCTCTCTCTCTCTCTCTCTCTCTCTTTCTCTCTCTCTCTCTCTCTCTCTCTCTTCATTCAACATCACTAACAACCTCCATTAATATCCTTCTCTTTCACTGCTTCTTTCATTCTTTCTTCCATAATTTTATCCTTCCTTCATCGCCTGATTGCCTTCTTTCATTCTCTTTCTCATTCTTCTTCCATGGAACATTATCCTCTCTTGAGTTCTTACTTCCTGTTCTTACTCTCACCCGTGTCACTCAATTGACTACTCTAACTTAACTTAACCTAACCTAATCCCTAACCTAACTTAACCAAACCTAATCCCTAACCTAACTTAACCAAACCTAATCCCTAACCTAACCTAATCCCTAACCTAACTTAACCTAACCTAATCCCTAACCTAACCTAATCCCTAACCTAACTTAACCAAATCTAATCCCTAACCTAACCTAATCCCTAACCTAACTTAACCTAATCCCTAACCTAACTTAACCAAACCTAATCCCTAACCTAACCTAATCCCTAACCTAACTTAACCAAACCTAATCCCTAACCTAACCTAACCTAACCTAACTTAACCTAATACCCCCAGTTATCATAAAGGTAATTAATTATCTTGTGAATTAAGCTGAGGGGGGCTAACCTTCATAAGAATCCAAAATCAACTTGAACACAGTGTAATGAGTAACACATAAGGGCCCCGACACACACTCTGACCAGGAGTTATCGCGGCTAAATTGTGACCCCGACTGGCGGTGAACTGAACTACCTCGGGTCAGAGCTCTGGGTAAAACTTCTTTTAACACTGTAATTGTCAACTTGGTTTCTCATGTAATAAGACATAAATATTGATCTATTTTTAACACGTTGAATATGTTTGTGTATTATGTGATATAAAGAAATATGTAAAGTGTATATAAGTAAATAGATGAAAGTATGTAGATAGATAATGATAATAAAGTATGTGGAAATAGAATGATGTTAATACTTAAGAGTGATTTGTGTGACTACCAGATAGTTAAAAATATTCGTCACTTAACGTATAACTTATTTGCGTATGTTATTCTACATTAATTATTTCCTCTATTACGTAAATATTTTATTTTATAATTATTTATAAAGAAGTTAAAAGAATAACGACGTAGACATAAATAAAGGAGAAGCAATAAATGCTGATAAAAGATGGGAATAATGTGATTGTGAAAAGATCAAAACAAAAAATTATAAGATAAATTAATCAGAAATTTACGTTAAAAGAGAAATGACTGAACTGGAATAATGATGACGTCATAAACAGCTTCAAGATAAAATATACGACTAATTAACCTTTAACACCTGTGTCTTGACGAGGATACTAAAAAGCTGATCCACACACACACACACACACACACACCTCAATACCTCACCCGCTCAAGCGCTCTCACTCCCAGACCAGAATATCGGACCAGACCAGCCCCGGCACACGCCCCTGGCAGGAGGATAGAAGAAGAAGAAGGTCCTGTGTTCGAGGCATAAAATAAGAAATAGTGTTCTTGTGGGAATTATCTATCGAGGTAGAAAATCTGTAGCGAGGTGTGTGTGTGTGTGTGTGTGTGTGTGTGTGTGTGTGATGCGGCTAGTACGGTAGCGTTAAGTAGTGTTAAGGTACAGCTGTGCTTGCTGCTCTTACTCTTCCAGCTACTGCCGCCGGCTAGCCCTTGTGGTGAAAGGGGAGAGCAGAGTGTGTAAGTCTCTCCCCTGCTGGTACACAGCCTCTCCATCACCAAGACCCTTCAGTGCCTCCTCATGGCAACACATGGTAACTGGGTGTCTTGCGACCACAGGCAAATTCTGTAAGGGATCTCGGTGCAACAGTGGACCCCACAAGTACGGTGTGCAGGGCCGGCGGCGTGCGAACACTCCCTGACGCCTCCCAACCAATGAGAGGGTGACATTGCTTTGTGGATTATTCCGGGAGGACATAAGGCTGGGCAAGGTTCTGCCTTAGGTGTTCCTGTAAATTAAGTGAGAATAATCATATAAGTGGATGTGTTTGTGTGGTAGACGGCAGGTAATCTTAATTGGATTTTTTCTTTTCTTTTTCCAGGTAAATGAGTTCAAATAGTTCTGCGAGGGACATTAACACACCATGTCTTAGGTATGTCCACGTTGTTGAGTATCATTTTATTTATCAGTTAAGTCTGGAGTCCTTCGCATCCCACAACAGTGTTAAGGGAACGTTACGCTCTTCCCTCTATCTTTGAGGACGTCGGTGTCCCTCCCTTATCAGTGAGTAGTTTTGGCTTGAACTTTCTTGCATGTTAAGTTTGGTGACTTAATTTTCTTTATGCGTCTGTTTCCGTGTGTCCGTCCTCGTGTGTCCGTCCTCGTGCGTCAGTCTTCGTGCGTCCGTCTTCGTGTGTCCGTCCTCGTGCGTCAGTCCCCATACGTCAGTCCCTGTTCATCCGGAATTGTGACGTAATAACAAGACAGACGAGTTTGATTAATTATCAGTATTTTCTCCCTTTATTTCCGGGAGTTAAGACAATATTCAGTAGTATAAGACTCCTTTTACCGGAGTACTACGGAGTAGTCAGGATAGCTTTACTTCAGAAGGGACTTAGTTGACCTAACGTAACCTAACTTGACCTGACCTAACCCAACTTTACCTAACCTAACTTAACCAAACCTAATCCCTAACTTAACTTAACCTAACCTAACTTAACCTAATACCCCCAGTTATCATAAAGGTAATTAATTATCTTGTGAATTAAGCTGAGGGGGGCTAACCTTCATAAGAATCCAAAATCAACTTGAACACAGTGTAATGAGTAACACATAAGGGCCCCGACACACACTCTGACCAGGAGTTATCGCGGCTAAATTGTGACCCCGACTGGCGGTGAACTGAACTACCTCGGGTCAGAGCTCTGGGTAAAACTTCTTTTAACACTGTAATTGTCAACTTGGTTTCTCATGTAATAAGACATAAATATTGATCTATTTTTAACACGTTGAATATGTTTGTGTATTATGTGATATAAAGAAATATGTAAAGTGTATATAAGTAAATAGATGAAAGTATGTAGATAGATAATGGATAATAAAGTATGTGGAAATAGAATGATGTTAATACTTAAGAGTGATTTGTGTGACTACCAGAGTTAAAAATATTCGTCACTTAACGTATAACTTATTTGCGTATGTTATTCTACATTAATTATTTCCTCTATTACGTAAATATTTTGTTTTGTAATTATTTATAAAGAAGTTAAAAGAATAACGACGTAGACATAAATAAAGGAGAAGCAATAAATGAACAGCTGAGAATACACATAACTGGTTACGATAAGTGGAAAAAAAAAATACTGACCAAAAATAACGTATTTATTCTCTACGGATAAGTCAATTGTATCTCCTTCCTGGTGTTAAATGGTGTTAATTTTGTTAAAGTCTCTTTGTAATGTTAATATTAGTTTTTGGATGTTGTTTTTAGTATTTTAGCTTAAGTTAATGTTTGATTCTCAAGTCTTCATTATCGAGAAATATACATCGATTAGGACCTTGGAAAATCGATTTGATGGCATTTTGTGTTGTAAACTAACTCATGCTACGGATCTCTCTCTCTCTCTCTCTCTCTCTCTCTCTCTCTCTCTCTCTCTCTCTCTCTCCTTCCTGTCTATTTTCCTTCTCGTCTCCTTCACTTGACAACAGCGGGAATAATTCAGGGGAGTCAGTTACCTTCAGACATTTTTGCGAGAATGTTAAGTGTTGGGTCATCAGCGTCGTCCTTTTTGTGTGACAGTTGTTGGGGTTTTTTCTCCGAGGGACAACACGACACAATACGGTACAGCAGAATGCGGTTCAGTAAGGGAGAACATTGCACCGTATAATACAACAAGACACAACACGACGCAACACGACGCAACACGACGCAACACGACACAGCAACGTAAGTCAGTCATTGTTATGGACTCTTCCCTTCACTTTCAACTTATAGAAAAGAAGATGACGACCCATTGTGTGTTGTTTACAATGTGTTTACATAATGGTCGTCCTGGAATCTATATTTGACCTTTAACTCACGAGGCCTCAGAGGTCATCACTTTCATTTTGTCTTTGTTTATGTCCGTTAATGTTTGTGTCTGTGTTTTTGTCTGTTTGTGTTAATGTTTTTTTGTGTGTTTGTTTATGTCGAATATTCTAAACCAATTCAAAGCTCACCTGAAGATTTTAACTCTCTCTCTCTCGTAAACCAATATTTACTCCATCATTGATTCAGAGCTCTGTAATAATCTTCACTCAAACTACACTTGAGTTAACTGGTGATTCTATTCTTAGTTATCAATCAACTATGTTCACTTCCTTCGTAAACTAATTTGTATATTAGTAATTGTTAATGAGTATTTGCTTTAGACTCTTACACAACATAACTCTAAGACAAAGAGTAATGTGTTGGTAATATGTAGCAGCACATATGAACTGTCTCGTTATGTGTGTTATATGTGTAATGCAAGATCGAGAGCATGAATAACCCCGTAATGAATGACGTTGAATAAGAAGACAAACACTGGTCGCTGTATCCTTGACACCAGCCATGATGTCTGTTTTTCTCTTCGTCCACTTCATGCTGCCTGACGCTACACAACAATCTTCATTTAAAAGAAAATCTGGTTATTTATTCAGTGTGTCTAGACCAGTGCCAGTGACTTTACTACCCACCTCTCGCAACGTTCCCCTCACCCGTCACCTCTCTCCCCTCTCACTCCTCTCCACTCACTCTTCATCCCACATCCCATCCTCTCCCCTCACCCTTACCCTCACCCTTTCCCCTCACCTCACCCCTCACCCCACCCTCACCCCTCACCCCACTCACCCCTTACCCCCCCTGTGTTGTGTGGAAGGAAGAGCCTCGACTTAAAGGTGTTAGTGCTTTATATTTATATACAGAGTTAATGGAAACTGATGGTGTTTTGGGATCAGCTGATGATTAGGTTTGGTTAGGCTAGGCTAGGCTATGTTAGGTTTGGCTTGGCTAGGCTAGGCTATGTTAGGTTTGGTTTGGCTAGGCTAGGCTATGTTAGGTTTGGTTTGGCTAGGTTCGGTTAGGGTAGGATTAGGATATTTAATTACCAGGTAAATTAAACTAGAAACTAATCTAAGGTAACTCGATATTTTTTAACAGGGAACAGAAAGAATTAGAGTTAGACAGTTTTGCTTGACAGAAACTTCAAGACATTTCACTCTTTACTTCCAAGAACATCCGAGTTTCTTACAATGAGCTTTACAGGTGAACACGAGGTACAGGTGGCAGGTAAATAAGACCAAGTGTATTGATTTGTGAGGTCGCTCTACTTAACTTACCTGGAATCTTCTCACTAATATATCTACATTCGGTTAATTAGCTTTTTTATATTGTTACCTGTATGACTTACCTAATGAGTTAGAGGATAATTATATGTTATTAAGTCATTAGGAGTAATTATACCTGTTTAGAGGGATATAAATTATAAGACCTAATGGTATTTATATAACTATATTATGGTACTGCTGTGAAAAACTTGTACTATTTGACTATGAGGCTACAGTCACTGAAAGCCGCATAGATCTGCGGCTCAACTAATTTAACACAGATAGGATAGCTTCTTATGTATTAGGATATTTAATATTAAGGTAAATAAATGGTGGCGAAGGTGTGGCTATTGGGGGAGGCTGGAGGCCACGTTTTAAAGAGAAAAAAAGTAGTAATAGTAGTAATAGTAGTAGTATTCATTCTCCCAAATATGCTTATTTTTCTATTCATTTATAAATAATTACCTTGTTTCATTCCTTTTTCTCCATTCGTATTTTCTCTTCTTCCCTCCTTATTTACGTATTATGACCTACTTTTATTCCTTCCTTCTTCATTTAGTATGCAGGTCAGGTGAGGGGAAGGGGCGTGAGGGGGGAACTTGCTTGAGAGTAAATGAAGAAAGTTTTGGCCGATGATGACGGAGTGAATCTCAGAACAGGGGGATGTAGGTCAAGTGTGACGTCATGAGTCAAGTGTGACGTCATGAGTCAAGTATGACCTAGGAGTTCACGGGGGGGGGGGGTGATGTTAGGTCATAAGGAGACTTGTGCGATGATACAGGACTCTCTACTGGCTTCAGGAGATCCTTCAAGTGGGAAGATGAAAAGAAGATTATGACTTGTATTAGAAAAGATAATGTAATCCCACTATGAAAGGTTAGGTTAGGTTAGGATGGGTTAGGTTAGGTTAGGTTGACAAGAAAGACGAGAATAACTGGTAAGGAACACGTCAAGACTCACCTCGTCAGCTGAATAAAAAACAAAAACATGTCAATAGAATGCCAAATGAAGATATGACGTCAGCAGATTGTCAGGAGGATATCAGTTGACGTCAGCAGGTTATCAGAAGGATATCAGATGACGTCAGCAGGTTATCAGAAGGGTATCAGATGACGTCAGCAGATTGTCAGGAGGATATCAGTTGACGTCAGAAGGGTATCAGATGACGTCAGCAGATTGTCAGGAGGATATCAGTTGACGTCAGCAGGTTATCAGAAGGATATCAGATGACGTCAGCAGATTGTCAGGAGGATATCAGTTGACGTCAGCAGGTTATCAGAAGGATATCAGATGACGTCAGCAGGTTATCAGAAGGGTATCAGATGACGTCAGCAGATTGTCAGGAGGATATCAGTTGACGTCAGCAGGTTATCAGAAGGATATCAGATGACGTCAGCAGATTGTAACCTAACGTAACCTAATCTAACCTAAGCTAACCTATTCTTATCAACCCTAACCTAACCTAACCTAACCTAACCTAAAGGTGACATTGACACCATGCACGACTGTGATTATCTTTCAACCAATGACAGATGAGATATTAAGTACATCATCAGTTATGATTGGCCACTGAAACTTTAAGCGGCACCCAATGGGAAGAAACAGAATAATTGGCTAATGTCGGTAAGGTTAATGTTTGTTTTGCCTTAGTTCCTACAAAGTTCATGAAGGTCTGTGAGATGACGTTAGTAAAGGCGTCAGTCTGTCCAGGTTGTTTGTAGTGATAATAGGTCGAAGATGTTGTTTATACTGACGATTTGTTTATAGAGTGACTCGATTTGTTCCTTGTTTTGTTTACATTGTGTGTCGTGGATGAGTTGAATATCTCTCTGGTTAATTGGAACTGGGTATGTGGTCTCTCTCTCTCTCTCTCTCTGGGTAATTAATATTCAGGTGATATGACTCATCAATGCAGGAGACGCTAGTACACACACACACACACACACACACACACACACACACACACACACACACACTATAAACAGAAAAAACGTTGATATTCCCGAGAGAAAGATGATGTAATCTCCTCAGCGTAAAAGTCACAGTGAATAATTAGCTCAGAATCCGACATCGTTTAAGAGAGGTAACTTCGCCTTGCCTAACATAGTGAATATCTGATATGGTAAGGGGTGGGGGGGGGGGTGATGGGAGGGTAGGGGAGGGGGGAAGAGGATGGGGAAGAGGGGGGAGGGGGCTACACACCTTATGGGATTTTTAACTTTGAGTTCCCACTTATCGGAAGGTTACCGTAGAGCATTTACTTTACACAGAGAATAACTAACTTTCCTTAATCTAACGCTAACTCTACCTCCTCACATTATGACATAAAAAATAAATTATATATTTCTTAGCTACTAGGCTGGGGACCACTCGACTATATACACGTTTCAACTTGCATTATCATAAAAAATGGACTGATTTGCATATCATATTACCTGGACTTTACATACACTGTGTTGGTGGGAAGAACATTTTGATTATTTTTCCATGACAAGAACTTAGAAAAAAAAAGAAGACTATGATATTAATGAACTTTTTGGTGTAAGATTTGACAAAAAGAAAAGAAAAAGAGGATAATGAAGATGCTGATAATAAAAAGTTAAATTAGGTTCCATAGGCCTGACGGGGTTCCATAGGCCTGACGGGTCGTTTGAGAACAGTAGATAAATCCCACTGGGTTGTAGACTGCCTTCATTTCCCTAATTGAAAAGTTAAGTTTACTGGCAGTGCCCCAGGAACGAACCAGAGGCACTAAAGAATGGAGACGAGCGTTCTATCCTCTTGGCCGCCGCTCACACACACACACACACACACACACACTAACGATAACGAAATTAACGATAATGATGATAACGATAACAGAAAAACACAAAGATAATAAAGATAGTAATGATGATAAAATGGAAAATAAAAACACTACTTTTCTGGACTTTTATTCTCAATCAACACCAATTTATTTTTATCTTTTCTTTTTCTGTTCGTGGATAAGATTTTTTTCCCCAGGTCGTCGTAATGTATGCTGTCGCCGCCAAATTTATGATCACAATTTACTGCCCATTAATCTACTGCACAAATTCGCAAATTTCTCTCGACTTAAATTTGGCAATTGTGTTCGTCTTTGTTGAGTTTTCTGAAATTCATGAAAATCACCAACATCATTTAACGAAGGAGAGATATGTTAATAAAATGAATAACAGTAAATAATTGATGAAAACTAATGAATAATTCGTAAAGAACAATAAACAATAATCAAATTAAATAACAAAATCTTATATAATTATAGTATATTATGTGTAATATTCTCACATAAGTAGAAGAACTACATACATACATACATATATACATACATACATACAGCCATCTTTGACCTTCCCCTTATATGCTCCCATAATAGTGGATGAATAGAGATGGTGCTTCCTTTTGCTGTATGTAGATGTGCCTTTTGAGACCTCTGACCATGTCCGTCCATCAGCCTCTCTGTCCGTTTGTCTGTCAACGTTATCTTGATGTTCCCATACCTCTTACAACCGCTTGGCACAACTGACGTAAGTGTGTGTGTGGAGGAGGGGGGGTGAGAGAGCCATAGAAAAGTAAGTGTAAAATTGTGGATATTATTGACGATTTGGTAAGGCCATTTTCTCACTGCTGCTAAGTGATGATAAACCACTTACTAAACTGTCAGTGTGTTTGTCTGTTACTCGCAAATTCTTAGTCAAACTTCAACTGGTTATCAATTTCAATAGTGATAAAAGTTTTTATTCATCGTGTTTATAGTCTGTATAAGTTTGAGAATAATGAATATATTGTAGTTAAACCGTATATGGAAACGAGAGTCTTATGTGTAATCGTGTGTGTGTAAGTCAGTCCGTTAGTTCTACAGGCATAACATAAACACCATGTCTTATTTCAACGTGTCCTGTGGCTTCCATTAATTCAGTAATTAAGTCCAATGTCGAGATTTAGTTTATAATCCTAATGTTATCGTTGCATTATGTTTTTTTTTTTATTTACAAACCTGTGTGTTACTGAAGAGGTGAGGTGGCCGGGTGGATATAACGCTCAAATCATATCCTAAAGGTCGCTGGTTCGAGTCATTTTCCGTCTACCCAGCTGTAAATGGATAGCTAGCTTTAAACGTTGTGAAAGTGAAGGCTACAACTTTGTGTATTGAAGTGCAGGAATAACAATAAGACCCACCTTCAATTACATAAGGCAGGCACACACACACACACACACAAACACACACACACACACACACACACACACACACACACACACACACACACACACACACAAAAGAGGATATTCATAATCTCTATATCATTTTTTTCCACCAAGAACCTAAGAATGCAAAACTCGCTCTCAACACCCTGCTAGTCTGGTTCTAGTTATGTGTCGCCTCACTCATTCCCGCCTTATCTCGTGTACAAGTGGAGGCAGGCCAACAAAACTGAGGATGATCACGGAGTCTTAAAGTCAATGTACAATCCTCCCTCTTATCTTGCAGTGGGAGGCCCTCTGAGAGTACCACAGCCGCCTCCCACATTATCTTGCACGTACAGCAACCTCTTACCTCGCGCTTCCTTGCTCCTTGAGGCAAACTTCTCCTGCTTGTTTTTTCTTGAAGATGCTGCTGCCTTGGGGATTTCTTCTTCTTCTTCTTCTTCTTCTTCTTCTTCTTCTTCTTCTTCTTCTTCTTCTTCTTTATCTTGTGCTGTTGCTGTTATTCTTGTTGTTATTGTTATTTATGCATTATTTTTGTCGATTCTTCTTCTTTTGCTGTTGTTGCCGTTATTCATAAAAAAAATGACAGCCTACAACATTTATTAACGTTCTTCAACAAGCTACGATATTGTTTCATTCAGTCATTTAGTCTCGGTAGAACAGCTGTAGTAGTAAGGGCGACAAACATATATGGAGAATTCAACCGTTTTGGGCAAAGCGTGGCAGGTCCCTAATAACGTCAAGTGCCAGGCCTGTCGATTGCACCTCAGTAAAACAACAAGTACTTGACTAATGAATCGAAGGCAGAACACTCTACTACCTCAAACATACCCGAAGTGGAAGGTCAGTTTAACATGAAAATCTGTGAAAATTGTTGTCATATTGTCGGGAAATCACTCTAAACGCGAACTAAAATACGAATTATAGGAAGAACTCACGAGAGAGAGAGAGAGAGAGAGAGAGAGAGAGAGAGAGAGAGAGAGAGAGAGTTCATAATACCATAATAGGTTGATGTAACTCACTAAGGTTTCTAGTGGGTGATGGCTGCATGGGGCGAGTAGTAGACGGTGCTGGTGAGGGAAGCTGTGTACTTTGTGGAGGCCTGAGTAAACATCACACAATTTTTTCTCTTTTGTTTTGGTACCTTCATTTTCATTACTTATTCAACTATCATATGAATTATCACACACACACACACACACATTGAAAAGAAGAAACCACATAAAAGGAGTGAAAGAAGAACCCAAGTCACCTGAGACAACCATACAATAAAGGAAAGCGACTAATATAGGGTGAGGGAACAAGGTGGAGGGGGAAGGTAATACCCTCCTCACTACACACTGCCTCACCTACAATACCTCTGAGGTCCTTTTCTCTAGCACCTTGCCCCGTGTGCCTCCGGAATATGGGATACAAAGTCCTTTACTCTCTCTTGGCCGCCGCTGACCCCCTTATTCTCACTCCCCTCGGCCCCAGAGCTACTCCCACAAATTCTCACTGAACCTTTTAGTAAAATTAAATTCTCCTTGGGTAGTGCTCCGACATCTGTCGAGGCAGCTTCATAAAGACCATTTTACAAAGGGATGAAGCTAAAGAACTCGCCTCAAAAGGTACAGCAGAAGAATGTAACTAAGATGGTCTCATTTTGTAAAGTTAATAACGGCTTAATGATGAGGTTGGCGGGAGACGGTAACCCTGTGATGGAGAGATAGTGAAGATGACGTTTACCTTTGTGTTAGAGAAACCTTAGATGGTACTCCACACACACACACACACACACACACACACACACACACACACACACACACCAATTGAATCACTGTCAACTGTAAACTGAACAGTCCTCTACCATTGATCTCAGACAGATTATTCCATATCATCAGTTACACAGTTGCAACATTTACTTAGCTTACTGGTTATCTATAATTAAATATTAACCTTCCATTACAAACTACGTACACATTAACCTACTGACTAATTAACTCTCTCTCTCTCCTACCCAATTTACAGGCATGGTATAACTAGTCCCCAGTCTCTGTATAATTCCGATTGCCAGGTCCCAATTACTTCATTTAATTATTAACGCTGCCTGACTTCTCTCTCTCTCTCAATTGTACCTCTTCACCTCCTTCCGACAACCTCCTCGTCTCTTAACCAATGACCAAAGTCCCTCAAGATACAGATAAACAAGAAATCAATTAAAAAAAAAGACTCATAACAAGTAAACGAGTAAGGCAGAATATCTTGTCAATATCGTCGAAGGAACATTAAATATTCACCTCATTAACATCAAAGACTAAGTTAAGGTCCTTGACGTAAAGAGACTGTTAGTTATTTTTTTTTATATATGTATTTTGAGATTATTGATCATTAGATGAGGGTAATTAGGGTGTGGTGATGAGAGCTGTGGTTATGTTGGGTTAGAGAGATAATGTTGAATGTTGAGTAGATCGGTTCTCGTAAACACCCTTGACACTGAGGGCTTTAATACCACAACAATTAATACGATATAATTTTCATACTGATGCAGCAAATAAAGAGGTGGAAACTCATTCGGTTAATTTGGTTTATAAATAATTCTGTTTATTTAGTTATTTACATTTTTATTCGTGTTTTATTATTATTATTATTATTATTATTATTATTATTATTATTATTGTTATTATCATCATTATTATTATTATTATTATTATTATTATTATTATTATTATTATTATTATTATTATTATTATTATTATTATTAATGGTTTTATTTTTATTATTATTATTATTATTATGATACACTGTTTACCTAATGATACTGAAGCATATTATGAGGAATTACAGTGTATATAAGAAAGAATATACTGCAAGAGGCTACAGTATTACCTGATAATATACTGAAACACCATTTTTTTTATCCATTACCTAAAATACTGATTGAGAAAGTGACGCTCCGTGTTAATACTGACAGTTAGTGATTTGTTATACTGATTAGTTGCTACACTAACTGGCTACTACACTGATTGACTACTACATTGACTGATATTCTGATTGGTCGACATACTAAACAGCGACTACACTGACTGGTTACTATACTGACTGCTACATTGACTTGCTGACACACTGACAGACAACCTGACAAAGGCATCACAAACTGACGTATATTACACAAAAGGCTTCTGTGTGTGTGTGTGTGTGTGTGTGTGTGTGTGTGTGTGTGTGTGTGTGTGTGTGTGTGTGTGTGTGTGTGTGTGTGTGAGTCAATTCATCTCACTTCACAACAAAACGAATCAACAAACGCCGCCAAAAGTAGACTAAATAACACAATAGCGATAACACAAAAGAACAAACAATAATAATGTATAGATATAAACAAAGTCAATAAAAACACAAACACCTTTAACAGGACTAAATAATGATGCAGGATTTTTTTTATGCAGGTAACAACCAATATCTTGTTAAGTAATACACGTAAATGGAAATAAACTTTGTATCTTAAAAAATTACTAAATTTTATCCCCCAAAAATAAATTGCGTATATAGTAAAATTTCTATCACAATCGATTAACAAAATCATAATAAATATGTCACTTGAATTCGTGTACAAAATATCATGAACAAAATGATTAAAAATATTCAATGCTTCACTAAGCTTAAATTCATCGCCAAGAGAAGCTTTGAAATGTTAATGAATGTCTCCAGAGATTCCACTCAACATTCAGTATACAGTCGAGGCCTCTTTAGGTCAAAACAGAATCAGTCAAATCAGTTAAATATTCAACTCATGATGTAGACAACTAGTAGATATAATTCTTATTTTTTTTCAATAGCTTGATTATCCAAGACACGTACAATCCAAGTGTTAAAATGCTTGAGTGTGTGTGTGTGTGTGTGTGTGTGTGTGTGTGTGTGTGTGTGTGTGTGCCCTTGTTTATGTATGATCAAAACTACACAGAGTATATGGATTTTGCAAAACTATGAAAAACACAATGTTACTTCCTTCCTTCCTTCCTTCCTTCCTTCCTTCCTTCCTTCCACCTTTCCCTCCTTCAGTCCAGGCCATTACCCGCACCAGCCAGACGTTCTCCCCGTGCCGTACACAAACCGCACTGTCAACAACATGCTTGATTCCAGGCAGTTAGCTCGACATGCAAGAACGAGCCTCCCAGTGTGAATAAAATACTATCTACATTCTTCCCAGCTTGTTTTACTTTGTCTTTCTTTCTTCCTCATTCTTTCACCTCTTTGCTGTTACACTCTATCCTTTCTGTCTTAGTCTAATTTTTTGTTGATCTCTCTCTCTCCCCTAACCTACTGCTAACCATACGCACCACAATCACTACAACCCACTATATCTACCACACTAACCACATCAATTAAATTCTCTCTCTACACTCCTCCTCTACACTCCTCCAGTTGCAACACCCGTTTAAGGTCAGTTTCCGCGGAGGTGTGTGGTTAGAAACGCCGCCGTCGTCATCTTCGTCGTCAGGAGAGAAGAGGAAGGACACCCACCCACCACAAGAAACGCCAAGCTGAGGAGCGACTTTTGTTAGGCGCTGCTGAATGAGAGCATTAGATGAATTGCTTCGTGCATTAGAGAAGACAATTACGGGACCCAGATGAAAGAGGGCGGGAAGAGGAGATGTGGGGGAGGAAGTACGTAAACACCCCCCATCAGGAAGCTTGTTGGGTGAAGGGAGGGGAGGGGAGGGGAAGGGGGGAGATGACTCTGAGCCACTGTCAAAGGAAGTTGGTGAGTGGGAGGAAAGGAGGAGGAAAAGAAGTGTGTGTGTGAGGTGACGACATTTTGCTACGTATTTGAGGTTCACTGTAATGGTTCAAAGATGATCCGATTAACTTTTGAGAACTTGTGTATGTAGTATGTATGTAATATGTATGTATGTATGTATGTATATATGTGTGTATGTACAGAAAATAATACTAATACACTTAATGATGAGAGTAAAGAATAATTAATATATCATAGACAGTTGATACTAATGAGGTGTTAACTGATGGTCTTAAAACACCTCAAGATGAAAGATTATTACACCTGGAGTCAATGATAAGGTGAGATATGACTCGCCCACCTGTTGATGACTCCTCGTGTTGAAGCTCCTTGTTAGTCTGCCCACCTCCACCATGGTTTGTCTCCTCAATTAAAAGTTCTCCTCCAGACTACCATCAAAAGGGCTTATGCTAATTGATTTCCTCTTATAAATTCTGACGTACTAACTCATTGGTTAGGTTAGGTTAGGATACAGTGATATAATACATATACCTGCTTGTTTGTCCATTCCTCAACCGTTCCTGAGTGTGGTGGCGAGGATGATGTTGCTGGGGTTAATATTCGTCTATCTTTTCCAGTTTGATGTTGTTTGTATTATATACATCAGAACATTTATTTCTTCTTTTCTATATTTCCTTCGTAACCCTTAAAGATTTTCTGAGAAGTGACGATGCTATTTAGGTTTGTGATTCCAGCGATCATGTTACAGCGCTTATCTTTGCGTTCCATGAAAAGATTCCACATTTTATATATCAGGAACTTAGGGAAATAGATATTATTCCTGTAACGATACATCAAAATATCCCAAATAAGCGTGAGAGGCGAGAGTTCGTCCTGAGAGACTATGTTTAATATTTTACCCGGAGTGTTCTGTGTGGAAGCGCTTACCTGCGTCCATGTTTTGAGAGAATTTCCAGGAACACTTGTCAAAGAAGGGGAACAAGTGACTCCAAAAGCCACCACTCAGCAACACAGTCCTCTTCACACACACACACACACACACACACACACACACACACACACACACACACACACACACACACACACCACTCCTCAAAATAGAGTTTGAAGTATAATATAGAGAGAGACAAGCCCCCAGACTACTTAAATATGGAGAATCTTGTCTAGAGGACCAATTACCTGAACGTGAATTATTTTTGTACCTTCTGCCGCCGACGAGTCTTATGTGAGAGCTGTGTATGGGCATAGAGTCTCTGTGGTGTCTTAAGCTTCCTTGTTAGGGGTGTTCTCTCGGCGTTGCAATGGACCTCCCGAGAATAGCAGCAGCCGGAGAAGTTCTTTGCGTGTGTGTGTGTTTCAGTAAAGGATCACAGTTGAGGGATTCTGGTGTGTGGTGTCCAGGTTGGTGAGGAGGTGTGAGGGGAGGGGGAAGAAGGGAGGAGGAGGTGAAGTGAGGAGGAAGAGGAGGTGAAGTGAGGGGAGAGGGGGGCAAGTGAGGGGAGAAGGGGTCAGTGAGGGTAGAGGTGTGGATGTAGAGAATGAAGTGTAGTGAGGGGAGTAGAGGGAGGATAGATGAGAAGATCCAGTGAGGAAAAATAGGAAAGGACATATTCAGTGAAGGAAGAAAGTGAAGAGAGAACCAAAAAAAGAAGAAAATAATGAAGGATCTATTAAAGGATGATAAAGAAGAAGGAATCATTGAAGGAGGAAAGGAAGGAAGAGCACCAGTGAAGGAGAGAGAGGAGTATCCAACCACCTAACTTAGAAATGAATTTAACTTTACCAGATGAGGTAATTAGAAGAGACAACATAAACTACAGTAAGCATCACGTTTCACAGACATCTCTTCTTTTCATCCCCTACAGCGTTTCAGAGTTTGTATCACCTGAAGATTAGACCCCCTAGCTAATTACACGTGATGATTGAATACCGTAACGTTAACTTAATCTAAACCTAATCTAATCTAATTAACCTAACCTAACCTTCATTACTTACAGCTTTTCAAAGTTTACATCACCCGAATATTAGATCCCGTAGCTTATGAACGGTAAACACAATGGTTGCCAGGTTTAGGTTAGGTTAGGTTAGGTTTTCTCTGGCATGTGTTGTACCTCAGGGCTGGTATCTCGGTTTGTTATTTATTCAGGGGTATGAGAGCCGTAGGGTGGCGTATCTGTATTGCTCTGATCTGTGGGTGTGGTGGGATTGGTTGGGGTGGGTGTGGGATTGGTTGGGGGTGGGGTGTGGAGGGAGGATCACTATAATCCCAGTTCTCCCGTAATGAGTTTATTGCTTGTAACATCACGTCCCTTCAGACAGTCTCTATAATCCTTTAGTGTTTCTTTTTGAGGAGTTTTCAGGGGATATAAAGCAAATTGGATCCGCTGAAGATTCGTCTTTACATTATTTCACCAGAAGATTGACCACCATAATGCTAACCTAACCTAGCCTAAAATATCCTAACCTAACCTAACCTAACCTAACCTAAAATATCCTAACCTAACCTAACCTAACCTAACCTAACCTAACTTAACCTAAAATATCCTAACCTAACCTTACATGACCTAATCTAACGCAAACCTAAGTTAATCTAACCTAGTCTAACCCAATTTAATCTAGCCCCATTCCTAGAGGTAGTGTTAGAGTGTTTAACCATCAGGTGTGTGTGTGTGTGTGTGTTCGTCTGTCTGTCTGTCTGTCTGTCTGTTTATACGTCGGATGATTTTTGTACTACATGAGTATTTTGTAGTTTTAATTAGTGAGAGAGAAAAAATGACTGAACACCAGGATGTAATCTTATGTGACACAGCACGCAGAGTAAATACAATAATGCAGCCTTCCTCGCTCTCTCTCTCTCTCTCTGACACACACACACACACACACACACACACACACACACACACACACACTGTATCATCTACCATTCATACTAAATACGACACAGACAGAAGAGCCCCACATCGTGTCATATCCTCGCCTATATGGCACCGACAAGGTCAGAGTATAGCGCCAACTGACTGACACAGCTCAGACGTGAGGGAGGGACAGTGTCAGGTTCAGGACAGGGAGGTGGTGACGTTAGGTTCTGGCTAGCTTGTTCACCCAGCTTCATTTTGCATATAAAGAGAGAGGAAGGAGGAGAGGTGGAGGAAGAGTGGGTAGGATAGATAGATAGATAGATAGATGTTAGGATATGTTGGGATAGTTTAGTTTAGAGTAGGTCAGGTGAGCTTATCACAACAATAACAATGACAACAATAAGCTTACTCAACATTGAAGTGCTGCGACAAGGGCACTCACACACACACACACACACACACACACACACACATGTAAAAAAAAATTGCCTTTCCTGTCCTTTGAATCTCTTTGTGTTTCTATTATTACTATCTCTGTCGCCCTTCCTCCCTTCTTCTTTCACTTTCTTATCTCTCTTCCACCTTTATTGTTATTTGTTGTAATTAACTCTCTACCCCTTCGTCGTTATCTCCTCCTCCCTGTGTTTCTCTAATTTTCTTTGTCTCTTTTTATTCTCAATTTTATTTTCCTCTTCTTCACCCATATGTGTGTGTGTGTGTGTGTGTGTGTGTGTGTGTGTGTGTGTGTGTGTGTGTGTGTGTGTGTGTGTGTGTGTGTGTGATGGTAAAAATATACTATTCAAAATAAAATATAAACAACATACAGTCATAGTGGCGGGGAAAGTTAATTAGAAACTTCATGATCATATTATAAGCGAAAATAATATTATTTATTATTTCACAAGTATTAAACGACTGGCGAGCGTGAGTCTGGTTTTTAAGTTAAGTGAAACATTAATTGAATCATACTATAATATTCCTGTGATAATTGTTCATGGTGCTGACACTCTCTTCTTGTAATTGTTGTTGTTTTTCTTGTTGGTGTTGTTGTTTTTGTAGTTGTTGTTGTGATGACTTGTTTTCTTCATCACCTCCTGCGAGATTTCCACAGCAGTAATTTTATAAACATACAAAATGTATTTATATCAATAGACAGACAGACAGACAGACAGACAGACAGAAAGAGACAGACAGACAGACAGATATAAACACCCTCGGAACACAAACAAATAGATGATGACAATAAACCCGTGTTCCGTCACGTTCATAGTGACAAGTGATCAATGAGCGATTCATTTTTGTTTACAAATAATGCACCACACAAGCACTCGTGCTTAACTGCATTACAGCCAACCAATATTCATCGGCAAATGGACCAATCATGTTTGATCCCATCGTGGCACAAAAACACCTCCATCCATTGATTAAAATCCATCAAGTGACGCCAGTGCCAGGCTGTGTCACTCTCCCAAACATGACTCATCAATATTATTTCCTCTCTCTCCCTGTCTCGTCTTTCTCTTTCATTCATCACACACTCGTAAATATTACTTATCTATTCAATATTGTTGTCTTCCTCTCCTCCTTTGTCTCCTTTCGTTATCATTCCTATTTTGTGTGTCTTCCGTTAACTATTTTCTTTTTTGTCCTATATCTCCTTTCTCTTCTTCCCTAATTACTATTTTCTCTTCATTTATCTCTCTCTTTCTTTGTCATGGTTACTACACATTCACGTTTATTCATTCGTGTAGTTGTTTTGTTTCTCTTGCTTCTCTGTTAATAATTTGTTTGTTTTTATGTGTCTTTATTATCGTTTTTTGTTAACGCTTCCACAAATTATTTTCACTCTTGTTATCTACTGTTTTTCGTTTCTCTCCTCCATTTACCTCTGTTAAGCTTCTTACTCTCTTTATCTCCCACCTCCACTCATCAACCCTCCCTCACTCTCTTCACCATCACTCCTCCTCCATCATCTGCCTCGTTCCTCTTGCCCTCCAATGACTCCCCAAATCCATCCCTCCCTCACCTAATGTCCCCTCCACCTCCCCGCCCCTTAGAGAGCAATAGAGGGCCACGACGCCGCCCCAGCTAGGATCAGAACGTCCTCACTGTGAATGCCAGCTGTCATGTGGATCGCTTTGTCACGCTTGACGAACACAACAACATATTAGCACAGCTAAACCTTACCTTGACCAACACTGACTTTGTAAACCAGAATGAATGCTGTTACTACCTACCTGTACTGGGGTTCGTACCTGCAACCTGTGTGTTACATTTTGTAGTTTTTAGGTTGTATTTGTGAATTTATGTTGTATTTTGAAGGTTTCTTTGTGTGTCTTGTATCATTGGGTGGTGTATTTGTGGATGTGTGTTGTAGTTTGAAGGTGTTTGTTGTATTATTGTTGTATGTTGTATTTTGTAGCTATGAGTTGTATTATATAAATGCATCGTGTGAATTTAATAAATCATACAGCATTTATTGATACATGTTTATATATATATATATATATATATATATATATATTGAATATTAATAAATACGTATGACATTTATCTAATATTTATTGCCTTTGGAATAATACAATTTTATTCTATGTTTTTGTATTTTTTTTAATATTGGGTGTGTGAGAGAAAGAGACAGACATAGGGAGAGACAGATGCACACACACACACACCGAAAGACAGAGACAGACAGACAGACAGACAGACAGACAGACAGACAGACAGACAGACAGAGGGAGGGAGAGAGGGAGAGAAGATAAGTGATCACGTCAATCCATCTTGTAGGTAAACATGGATACAATCCCTTTGTTCCTGTCTCATCTCCACCATACAAACAGTTAGGTCCAGGATTCCATCACCCCACACACACACACACACACACACACACACACACACACACACACACACACACACACACACACACACACACACACACACACACAGCATCTTCCTCCTTTCCTCTCTCTGCTCCACTCCACCTCCTTCCCTGCCTCTCTCTCCTGACTGAGGCATCGCTACTGACGGGATTAAAATACTACACATGTATGGAGTCACAAGGAAGGTGTGTGTGTGTGTGTGTGTGTGTGTGTGTGTGTGTGTGTGTTGTGTGTGTGTGTGTGTGTGTGTGTGTGTGATCCTCAGGGTAGTGTATCTCTTATACAGGTATCATCTACCTGTACGTAGCTGCAACTCTTCCTAATCATCCTTTACCCTTTACCATTTATCCTCCTCCTCCTCCTCCTCCTCCTCCTCCTCCTCCTCCTCCTCCTCTCCTCCTCCTCCTCCTCCTCCTCCTCCTCCTCCTCCTCCTCCTCCTCCTCCTCCTCCTCCTCCTCCACCACCACCACCACCACCACCACCACCACCACCACCACCTCACCACCACCACCACCAATTCCACCTCCACCACCACCACCACCACCACCACCACCACCACCACCACCACTACCACCACCTTGGATGACTGATGATAAACTTCCGGCCTAACTTCTATACTCGTGTACAAGACCAAGTTACATGTTCACGATGAGTTACACCCAAACTACCTAATTAGAGCTGGAGGGTTGTTAATGCTTCATGTTCTATGGGTAATTAGTTAGCGATTAGTTAGTGTAAGAGAAGGGGAGACGTCATCAAACTTCGGGGTAGAGTTCGTGAGGGAGAGAAGAGTTCGTGAGGTACTCCTGTGACTTATTTGTCACTTGCTTATGTTACTAACTTTTGCTACTTATCACTCACTTCAGCGACTTCCTACTTAGGCTACTACTTTCGACTTTCTTCTGCTTCTTGCTACGTACTTCTGCTACTTGTTACTTACTTCTGCTACTTGATACTTATGCTATTTACTAATTACTAAACTCTTACACAGAATCCAAAACACCGCCCCCTTTTCGTACATATTAATTTACCCCTAAAAAAATAATATACCTTTATTTTAATGTGTTACCTTCCCTTAAATTTCCTTACCTAAAATAATTAACCTATCTATCCTAAAACATTTACCCCCAAAAAAACAAAAAAAAACACGATACCTAAACATGATTAAAACACACAAAAAACACATCTTTTCAATCCTTTATATGAAATTAAATATTACACATAAAACGAGAGATGTGCGTTGGAGCATAAAAGCACAATACACACACACACACACACACACACACACACACACACACACACACACACACAACATTTCCCTCTACCTGTACGTCACCTTGTTCACCAACCTGCCTTTACTGTCCACTGCTCTTTTAGACCATCGCTAACTAGGTTATTGAAGGCGGGGCTGGCCAGAACAGACACGTGACAGCAGGAGGGTGAAGGCTTGGACAACACACTGTATGTTTTGGACAAAGAATTCGTGTGTGTATGTGTGTGTGCAGATAAATGCTTACACACACACACACACACACACACACACACATGATATTCCTAGAGAGAGAGAGAGAGAGAGAGAGAGAGAGAGAGAGAGAGAGAGAGAGAGAGAGAGAGAGTACTTATTTAATATTAAGTACACTTTTGTACACCGGATCTCGTTTACATACTATCATTTACAGACTCTTATTTACAGACGCTCAATGATATAAGCCGGAAGAAATAATAATTGGACTTTTAATTTTGTTTACGTTTACTGTAAAAGAATTGATATTACAATTTTACTTTCTTTTGGACGATATTCTTATTTATAGGAATATATTTAAAATTAGATGAAAAATATCTTAATACTCAGAGATGAAATTTCAGACTAATTTGCATATTTCACAAACCTAATATATATATTTTTTTCCAGTATATAATTTATTATAAGAGACATAAACGACTTTTTACTTTTAAGAGTTGGAATCTCTCTCTCTCTCTCTCTCGGTTTGGTTATACAACACAGGACAATCCTTTCTTATCCTTCATAGCGTTAGTTTAATCATCCAGTGGAAAAGAATTAAGATAGGGTGCTTAATCTTCAGGTGATCCGGATAGCTGTACAGCCAATTAAAACAATTATAAAGACCTTTTAAACAATTAAGACCACACCGTTATGAGGGGAGGAAACACATAAATAATACCTGTGTGAGGGGAATGATTAATGAGTGTTACCTTTAATTACCTGGCCGTCAACACCTGGCTCATTAAGGTCGAAATTATTCCACGCCAAGTAAAGAAGAAATGATAACTAAGAGAAAGAACTAAAACCATGAATGAAAGACACAGTCAGACACAGACAGACAGACAGACAGACAGACAGGAGAAGGACGAAAAAGGACGGGGAGGAGGGAGTGGAAGAGGAGGACACTCATTTAAATTCTTACTTGTCTTAATGAAATAAAAACAAAACAGCAAAGGGAAAAAAAAGCCAACAAAAATAAAAATAAAAATCTCCAGTTCCTAAATCACTTGGCGAAAACTTTCCAGAACGCCTCTTAAACTCTCGTGACCACGTTTGACCTCTCCGCCACAGGAAAAATGGCTAGATAGAGCGGCCTTCAGATAAACTTGAGACTAACCACCAATTTCCAGGTCAGCTTGTTGGTCGGTGTGGTGCAAAGGAGGTCGCTATTTTTCATGGAGTTGGGGGAGGAGCCAAGAGAGAGGAGGAGGAGGAGGAGGCAGAAGGAGAAGGAGGAGTGAATAGGAACGTGAGAGGGAGGATGAGGAAGGAGTAGAGGAACGAGAGGGAGGAATATAGGAGGAAGAGTTACGAGAGAGAGCAGGAACAGGAGGAAGAAGTAGAGGGAGGATGAGGGAAAGAACGAGAAGGAAGGATACAGGAGGGGGAAGAGGAGGAGGAGGAGGAAGACAAGGACCATAACGACGTGGTGAAGGGGGGAGAAAAGAGGAAGTGGAAGAGAGAAAGAAAGAATAAAGAAAGAAGTGGGATATGAAACAAAAAAATAATGCAACTTAACGAAGAAGAGAGAAAAGGGAGAAGTAGAAGAGAAAAGAAAATTAGATGAGGAAGGGAAGAGGGAAGTAGGGAAGAGAGGAACGAGGGGGGAAGAGGAAGGGTGATAAAATATGAAGAAGATGTGAAACGATAGAGTGGGAGGGTGTGGTGGTGAAGGGAATGAAGAGAGAATAGAGAAAGCAAGAGAAAAGAGAGAGAAGCAAAAAAAGAAAAGAAAAGAAAATAGGAGAGGGAGAAGACAAAAGAAAAGAGAGAAAGAAAATAAGAAAAAAGAGAAAACAGGATAAGAGAGAGAGAGAGAGAGAGAGAGAGGTAAAAATAAAGATCGTGCAGCAGAGGAGGAAGGAGGTGTGAGGGAGAATAAGCTATATATAGGGGAATTAAAGAGATAAATGATAATAATTGATGATAAGGTGTAAGGCAGAGATAGGTGAAGTAAAAGAGGGGAGACACGTATATGAGGGGAAAGAAAAACGGGAAATAAGAACAGGGAAAGGCTTATTGAAAGAGGGAATAAGAGGGGAGAGGAGAAGATTAAGGGAGAGAAAGGAGAGAGGATAATGGGGGGAGAGTTGAAGATTAGGGGGAGAAAATTATGGGTAAAATTAAGATGAGGGGAGAAGATGATAAAAGGAAAAAGGAAGGACTACAGACAGAGGTTGGGGGAGAAAGATGAAGGGAGAATAGACAAAGGGAGAGAGATGTGAGGAGAAACTAGAGGGGAAAGAGGGGGGAGGGATGAAATTAATAGGGGAAACATTTACATGGGTGAGGGGAGAGATATAGTGTACATAAAGGAGAGAATGAGAGATAATGGTGTGGGAAGAGGAGAGAATTAGAGAGAGAGGAATGTAAGAAAGAGTGAAAAAGAGGAATGATAAAAGTGAAGGGAGAGAAGGAGAGAGGGAAAGGGGTTCCTAGTGCCATCATCACGGCTGGGTGAGGCACAGAGGGGGGGGGGGTAGGAGACACAACCTCTCAGTTACAACATTTCATCTCCGTATAACCTTGACTACCGATCACTACCCTGGAAGTGTTCTCTTTGATTTTTGTTTCCATTTACGCCTCTGTGTGTGTGTGTGTGTGTGTGTGTGTGTGTGTGTGTGTGTGTGTGTGTGTGTGTGTGTGTGTGTGTGTCCACAAATCATCTCTACACACCTTATATACACAAATATATTCCGTCACTTAATGCTAGATTCTCTTCACAAATCAACTATTTCTTACACTGAAAACCTGACCAATAATTTCTCAACATTTCAAGAATAAGCCAGAGTTTATTTCTCTCCCTCTTCACCCCCCACCTTACCTCTCTGTAGCAAGCAAACAGAGGAACTGGAGTAAAAGTAAAATAAACAGTGTGGAAGGAAACTAAACAGCTTTGATGGCCATCCACTCGTAGGGAAGGATTTCTAAGGACACGCAATGGGCGAGTGTTGTGATTGACGATAAGGAAGGAGAGAGAGAGAGACAGACAGCCACAGAGACACACAGACAGACAGAGATTCATTTACTGTTACGACTGATGGTATGGGAGTAAAGAAGGGAGGAGAAAGATATACCCAGAGCAGACGAGAAATAAACAAACAATAAAAGTAAGAGAAAGGGAGAAAATGAGAGAGAGAGAGAGAGAGAGAGAGTTGGATATGGAATGAAGGGCAAAAAGAGAGTAAAGAGATCAGGGAGCGAGAGAAATGGGGGTGAGAGTTTGTGAGAGGGAGAGAGAGAAGCTTGGAATAGATTGGATAAATGTATAGGGAAGAGAGAAGAGTGTGAGAGAGGGAGGTCGGAGTAAAAGTGGGTTGTTGGATGGGAGAGGGTGAATATGTTTGTGTGGTGGAAGAGGGAAAGGTGAAAGTTTGTGAGAGGGAAGGTAGAGGAAATAAGAGGAGGGTGTAAGAGGGAGAAGTAACAGGAAGAAAAAAGGTGGGATGAAAAGAACTAAGAGTATAAAAGAGGATGCGGGAGTAGGAGGAGGAAGGGAAGGAGAAAGAGAAACAGAGAGAATAAGAGAACTACCAGTGTGTGTGTGTGAGCAGGAGAGGGAGGAAGAGTAATAAGGAATGGTATGTGGAAAAGAAAATGAAAAAGACGAGAGAAAAGTTAATTTAATTTTGCTGTAGACTTCGCATAGTTTATTGTGTACCTCTTCCTCATCCTGTTGGGGGTAGAATACAGGAGTAGAAGACACAGAGGGTGTTTATTAGACTCCAGTGGTGAGAATATTGTGGCGTTGAATGTTACAGAGTATTTCCACCGTCTTGTTCTGTACATAAAGGTTAACTTATTTACTAGATCAAAATATGGATACAGTATTAAATATATCAGTTTATTTTGCCATCAGATAGAAAGTACTGTGACATTGCAAATTGCACAACAAGCTTTACCATAGTCTAAGGCTTGGTGTTGGAGTGGCTGGCTGTTCACTTTACATTTAGTTTTGTTCACATCTGCCTCAGGGACATACTGCCTGAGGTACTTAATGTATATCCTAATTTTAGCATAACAGCTACAACATCTAGTTATCTTGTTACTTGCTCCGTGTACTTGTTTGACTTGATACATCTCGCCATGGTAGACAATGGAATGACTAGTGTCTGTTTGCACTTGTCTACTGTCTTCAAATTCACCAGCAAGTTCTTTACCTGAATACAGTTTTTAGGGTTCTGTTTAACACACCTACAGTAGATTGTATTAAACAGTGTCTTTGTTGGACGCGAGTTTATCTAAAGCACCAACTCCGTCTTATTCTCTGACGCCTTATGAGAGATCTACACCGAGAGAGAGAGAGAGGAGAGAGAGAGAGAGAGAGAGAGAGAGAGGAGAGAGGGGAGAGAGGAGAGAGAGAGAGAGAGAGAGAGAGAGAGAGAGAGAGAGAGAGAGAGAGAGAGAGAGAAGAGGAGGAGGAGAAGGAGGCCCCCAGGACAAGCCAGGGGGACAGTTGTGGGGGCGTGGAAGTGAACAATTACAGGTGTAGCCCTTAGGATACTCACCTCCCTCGGCCAAGGTGAGGCAGGAGTCACAGCAGGTGGGCAGAGATGATGGGGGGAGTGAGGGGAGGGATAGGGGTGATGTGGGAGAGCAGGAGGGGGATGGGAGGAGTGAGAGGGGGGGGGATTAGGGAAGGACGTTAGAGGAGTGAGAGGAGGGGGGTGAGGGGAGGTATAGGGGGGATGTGAGAGTAGGGATAGTGAGGGAATAAAGGGAGGGATAGAGGGGGTGAGTAGGAGGAAGGAAAATGGGGGAATAAAGGAAGTGAAGAGAGTTAATGGATGATTGGGGAGTGAGGAGAGGTTGGTAGAGAGTGGAGGATGGTAAGAATGGTGGTGGATAAAGGAAGAGAAGATGATTGTGGGCAAAAGAAGAAAAATGATAACTGTAATGGGCAAAGAAGATGAGAGAATAAATAATGGAATAGGAGAGTTCAGGAAGATTAGAAGAGAGTAAGAGAGAGATGATGATGATGATGATGATGATGATGATGATGATGATGATGATGATGATGATAATGAAGATGATGATGATGATGACGAAGGAAGAAGAAAAGAGAAGTATAAAAGAAGAAGGAGAAGAAGAAAGAGACCAGTGGGTAGAGTAATTGGTTAACTCCGTTCCCTTGTATTGATAAGATTGAAGTACAATTTTACTCAATCTGAATAGCTCAGTCAAGTCTTATGCCAGTGGAAATGTGCTTTTGTTTATTCCCACTCAGGATGTTGTTTATTCCCACTCAAGATGTTGTGTTGTTTCTTCCCACTCAAGTTGGGTGTTAAGAAAGGTGAAAAGTAACACAAAAATATCTTACCAAGTTATATTAATCGATCAATTATCGCTTATAAAACCCTTTCATAAATAACTCCAAAAAGGAATAATTCTAACCTTACCTTACCTTACCTTACCTTACCTTACCTTACCTTACCTTACCTTACCTCACCTCACCTCACCTTACCTTACCTCATCTCACCTCACCTCACCTTACCTTACCTTACCTCACCTCACCTCACCTCACTTCACCTCACCTCACCTCTACCTCACCTCACCTTACCTTACCTTACCTTACCTAACGGAGGTATTAAACACGATGATAAATTTATCCTTAATAACACAACCTTCTTATAATTAACGAGGCATGACTTAAGAAAATATAATATGCACTTCACGTTGTCTCCAAAACTTTAAAATGAAAGAAGGAAATAAGAGTTTTGGGAGGGAGAAATGAGGAGGGCGGAGGAAACTGTGGAAGGGAGAGGAGAGGAAATGAGTGATAATGATTTTGAGTATTAATATATGTGAGGAAACTTAGATAAAAGAGCGTAGTGGTGGTCATGGGAGAGGTGAGATGACGAATAAAGGAGGAGGAGTAGGAGAATGAGGAGGAGGAGAGGGAATAGGAAGAGAAGGGCGACGAGGATGAAAGAGAGGAGGAAGACGAGAAGAAGAAGAAGAAGAATATATTAATGGTTCCTCACTTTGGTAGAGAAACCTAGGATAGATGAGAAAGATAAGCACAGACAAAAGAAATTAGAGACAGAGAAAGATGCAAATGGATTAATAAAAAAAAACAAATCATCGTGATAAAAGGTAATATTTATCTTTATGTTACTTGCAATATTGCTCAATTAGCGACGACGCTGACCAAATAATCCTCGAGGAAGATCCTGACAGACAGACAGACAGACACGCATGACTGCACTTCCTCCTAACCTGTGGACGAGACATGAACACTTACCAACAGGAGGGGGGGGGGAGCTGGATGAGGGGGGAATAAGGGGTAGTTAAATTATCACGTGTTAAACTATTCAGGTAAAAAAAAATGTATCTCCCATTAACTCCCATCATTAACATATTTTACCTGATTTAATAGATTTAAAACCATTTAACATTTCTGCAATTCAAAATGCAATTACGGTCACTGATGCGTTTAAATTACGCCTCTTTCAATCACGTCCCGGGGATTTAGATTTTAACCAGTGAATTTCAATGGATTATTTTGCTCGGTACAATGTGTGTGTGTGTGTGTGTGTGTGTGTGTGTGTGTGTGTGCCAGAACCTCACATGGGATAATTTTGTCATAATGCATTCACTGATTTATAGCATTGTGGTGAGGGAAGAATCATATGAAGAAAATGTGTCTAGTGATGAGGAAAAGAAAGAAAGAAAGAAAGAAAGACAATTAAACAAGGATGAGTAATAGAAATTGAATTGAAATTGGAAGTCGTAATTGAAGAGTGAAAAGATTAGAGCTGTAGATTGAGTCATGTCCTGAATGGCATTAAATCAAATCGGGTTTTTTTTATATTATATACCTTTAATTCTCTTCATTTATCTACGGATTTATACGGATTCATAAACGGATCCTCACGAACGACTAAATAATAAACAGGATAAATAAAAACAAAATATAACTTCGTGATTCACTGGATTTAATAATTTTACGAAAACAAATCCGAGACACTTCACTTTACACGACAACAAAATCCATTACACTTTTCTCATACCCCAAGACAGATAAAACCCGCAGGTGAGTTAATGAGTTCTGGGTGTTGTGGTGACACCTGAAATATTATGATCTTGTGTTTTATGACAGGAGTTTGGTTCTTGGAGTTGTTGTCTTAGGTTAGGTTAGGTGGTAATAATCTCATCGAAAAATAACACGAGGAAACGGTGCAACACTATGGCGGAGATATTCAATCGGTGATACATAACTTACAGAAACATCACTTATGCATATGTATAGCCAATCATTTATTTTCACCCTGTGTATGGTTCACACTCAGCATACAGACGTGACTATGAACTATACATGAGAAGTATACTCACTATATGACGGATTATATAGGACATTATAGAACAATGAGTATGATGATCTAGTTAATAGGAGTTATAAATAAGCCTTCCTCCTCCTTCTCAACTTAGGGTTCGTTAATAACTCTATATCCTGAGCTATTTTGTAAACATAATATATAGTTACGTTGCCTCGGTTGTTGATAATTATGTTTTGGGAAAGTTGTGAGTGTTGTTGTGGTTTCATCGTGGCGGTGGAGAGATGTAGTTTACTTTGTGAGATAGTCTTTAGTGGTCTGTTACGACACACACACACACACACACATGGACTTTACATTGACAGTATTACCACCTACACATTTACATTGTATCTACGTAATCTTACTCTTTAAATTCTGGAACACTTATCGCTGTGTTTCTTTAGTAAAATAATATATAAACATAATTAACTGTCTTATGGGTGTCAATTATTTCTTCTCGGATAAGATCGAACATCCGAAGCAGGAAATTAATTTTACCCTTTCCATGTTATTCTTTAGGAGAACGGAGACACTTTTCACTTCACAAGGTAATGGATATTTTACTCACAAGAAAACTTCCTCCACTGGTAAACGACGCAAAAGGTGTTGTTATCCTCAAACTCTTTCACCTAAACCCTAAAATATCACCCAGAAAGTTTGGTCCCGATCGGTCAAGTCATCGATATAGATTTCATGGACTAAGTAACTGATGGTCCGTTAAGGGTAGTGCGGATATAGTACACTGAATACTAAACATTGGCAGCCTGGTTGGCAATTGCACTCGCCCGCCTTCACTTCCCAAAGTTAAAATTCGACTGGGAGCGAACCAATGACCCTTTGTACGTGAGGTGAGTGGTCTTACCACCTGGCCTCCTAATCTCTCTAAATTGTCGTCTTAGTTTATATAGAATAGATAGAAACATTGATGAGCTCCAGATTTGTAAAATAACTTCTTAAAGGATCAGGTAAGTGGAAGGCTAATTAAATGAACAGATACATGGGTAACTAATTAAGCTGATGAGTAGGTAGGTCCGATAAATAGGCAGTTGTACATGTTGGCAATTCGCATCATACGTAGGTGGGTAGGTAGGTAAGTGGCTAATTAAGTAGGCAGGCAGATAGTTAAACGTGGTGGTGGATAGGATGAAGAAAAACAGCAAGTCAGGTAGATACCAACAAATTAAACAAGATTCGACGGTCCATTACGACAGAACGGCAGCACACCCAGATGATAAACTTCAACAATTGATGTTGCAATTGTCAGTGAACTTGAAAAAAAAATAACTATAGCACAGGAGGTGGACGCCTCGAGCTGGCTAACAACGTTACCGATAGGGGCAAAAGGTTTCAGCCTCAATAAACAAGAATTTAAAGATGCCGTTGCTCTAAGGTACGGTTGGCCAGTAGAAGGTTTGCCCTCCCAATGCGTGTGTGGCGCATCCTACGACATCGACCACGCAGTGTTGTGCAAGAAAGGGGGCTTTGTATGCATGAGGAACGAGAATAACAAGAACAGGGTATAAGGGGAGAAAATTCAGAATGTTGATCAAGGCAGCTTCACTCCTCTGCTGTTCACAACCTCTGGTGGGATGGTACCAAGTGAAGATGTTTCTATGTAATACTCGCAGAGGTGTTATCCGAACAGAAGCAGCAGCCCAAAATTTACGTTACAGCCTGGTTGATATGCCGACTGTCCTTCTCTCTGCTTAGGTCTGCATTGCTTTGCCTCAAGGGAACGAGATCTTCGACCCCAAAGCCGACAACAGCCGCAGATATTGACTGTGAGGAACAGTCACTGAATGTCGCATAGATCTGCGGCTCAACTAACTCAACACAGATAGGGTAGTTACTCTTGTCTAAGGATATTTAATATTAAGGTAATAAAACGGCGGCGAAGGTGTGGCTGTTGGGGAGGCTGGAGGCCACGTTTAAAAAAACAAAAAAGTAGTAGTTGTAGATCACTTAGTCTCACCGTTCATCACGTCAGGTAGAAGACTAGACAATCTTCACCCACATAATCTCACTCCACGTGAATTATGTTGTGTATAAATCACCCCGTCCAGGCCTACAGGTATACCCGTGTCCCTAACACACCCATCTCTCTCATTACGCTCCTCTGTCTGACCTAACCTAACCTACCTGATGGGTAATTTTCAGGTGTCCTTAACGCTGGGGGATTCTGATATCTATCTATCTATCTATCTGTCTCTGTCTGTCTGTCTGTTTTCTCCTCCTCCTTCTCCTCCTTCTCTGCCGTGCCCAGGCAGGTGTATTTATTTACTCTTTCTCTGAGTGTAAACAGTGCAGTCACCTGTTGTTGTTTGGGAGAGAGAGAGAGAGGTCTTAGTTCGTCTCTTCCCCTCCCTCCCCCTCCTTTCCTCCCTCTGTGGTGAGGCAGGAGCACATGCTGCAACTCACATCTTGGCTCTCCGTTTTCCTGATCCAGTGGTGCAAATGTTGCAACGACTGGGGAGAGAGAGAGTTGCAATGGACTGCCGATAGCCTTAGCACGTTTGGTTTCGCCGTAGTAGCCTGTCCATCATGCATCGCCTTCGTCCGCCGGTGGTCACCTCTTCTGCCTATACCGCCGTTGGGGTCTTGTTGGAGCTCTGTTAGCATGTCTGCCTGATGCGGGGCTCCACTGCAGATTTTTCGCACGGGGTTTACTCCCGTAGTCTTATACCTACCAAGGTTAATCTGCAAGGCAACGGGAAAGTGGTTGGTAGGCACTAGGGCGTGTCCACATGCCAGTGGGCTTATGCGCCGTCCCTCTGGGGCTCACTGCGACTCCGAGATCCCCTACTGGTCTAGCCTGGGCCCACGAGGCACCCAGTTACCGTGTGTTGCCACGAGGAGGCACAGCAGGAGTCTTAATGGTGAAGAGACTGTGTACTGGCAGGGGAAGACTTAATCAAGTTGTTTCACTATTCGCCACGAGGGCTAGCCAGCGGCGATAACCGAAAGCGAGAGGAAGCAAGCAGTGCTTGCACTTTAGCACTAACATAATGCTGCCACACTAGATGCATTACACCACCCTGTGTGTGTGTGCGCGCGCGCACACACACACACACCCTAATACACCATCTCTGAAAATGAGAAAGAAATCCGGCACTTAAAAATCCATTTAGGTGAAATATGATTCAGGGTAAAATTAATGCATCCTTTTCCTACCGGGGAAATCCTCAGAAATTGGGGAGAGAGAGGTAACAGTGTCCCCTTTGAGGAGTTGACTGAGGCCCTTGGAATGAGTGTCATCAGAGGGGTAGTTCTTTAAGACGTGTCCCCCACCCCCCCTCATGGATGAGGATTTACCCTTCTCTATTTACTTCCCTCCCCCTTTTTGTATGTATATCCACCTTGGAGGATGTTTGAGGATTAAGATTTTAACTTGATTATCCTGTATTAGAGGATTTATCCCTTAAGATAATTTGTTACCTGAGACGAGGATTTATTCAATGAAGATGAGTTTTCCACCTTTAAGATTAATGTTGATTACCACTGTTTACCATTGATCAACCCTTTGACTCAAGCCCTTAAGTATGATGACTTAATCCCTGTGTAACAAGAGATTACCTCCTTAATCCAATTACATAACCCTTTGAGCGAAACAAACAAACAAACAATTAAATAATAAAACCAGACAAACAATCACACTCTCAGACATAGACAAACAAACAGATTCCCAACAGACACAGACTAAACTTAAACAAGAACCTCCCAAAAAAGACTCAGACACAGAAAGACAACTTCAGCTTTTCCTCCAAGGTTCATGGCAGCCAAATTTGGTTCATCTTCTCTCTCTTAAAGTAACACAAGAACACACACTCAGAAGCAACACCAGAACACACAGTCAGAAGCAACACAAGAACACACAGTCAGAAGCAACACAAGAACACACACTCAGAAGCAACACCAGAACACACACTCAGAAGCAACACCAGGACACAGTCAGAAGCAACATCAGAACACACAGTCAGAAGCAACACCAGAACACACAGTCAGAAGCAACACCAGGACACACACTCAGAAGCAACACCAGGACACACTCAGAATCAACACCAGGACACACAGTCAGAAGCAACACCAGAACACACACTCAGAAGCAACACCTGGACACACTCAGAATCAACACCAGAACACACAGTCAGAAGCAACACAAGACTATTCACATCACATCATTATTCTTCAACATTAAGCTTTCAGACTCCTCCTGCGTCTCGTGTTACTTGATAATGGATATTCAAGGCGACACGGCATTTGGAATTGGAGATGCGAATTAAATCTGCACGTTCAAAAAGATGACTGACTGAAATCATGCAAAGCTTAATGCACTGGAGAACACGCTACATAAATAGGTTTGTTTTCCTACCAGGGGGGTAAAGGAGAGAGAGAGAGACGTCCAACAACATAACTACTACTACTACTATTTTTTTTTAAAGTAATATGGCCTCCAGCCTCCCCCAATAGCCACACCTTCGCCACCATTACTACTACTACTACTATTAGTACTACTTTTTTCTTATGTTTTTAAACCGTGGCCTCCAGCCTCCCTCAATAGCCACACCTTCGCCGCCATTTTATTATCTTAAAATTAACTCCCCTAATAAATAAGTAACTACCCTAGCTGTGTTGTGTTAGTTGAGCCGCAGATCTATGCGGTATTCAGTGACTGTTGCCTCACAGTCAATATCTGCAACCGTTGTCGGCTTTGGGGCCGACGATCTCGTTCCCCTGAGGCAAAGCAATGCAGACCTAAGCAGAGAGAAGGACAGTCGACATCTCAACCAGGCTGTAACGTGGCTTCTGGGCTGCTGCTGCTGCTTCTGCTCAAGACATCACCTCCGCTAGTCTTGTGTAGAAACATTTTGCATTTGGTCCCATCCCGCCAGAGGTTGTGAACACCAGAGGAGTGAAGCGGCCCCGTTCCTCTTGTGTGTAGCCTCAAGTGACAAGTTACGGTGACATGAGGCCATGGGGTCGAATATCCTGACCTCAAAGAAGGCTCGCTGTCCCCGCGCCCAGAATCCTCGAGCGCTGACGTCAACACGGGCTTCGTTAGATGTGTTTGAAGTCCTGCGACGGAGGTTCTCACCGTGAAGTCGTGGCAGATTTCCTTCCGTAACTTACACACCATGGCGTGGTCAATGGCATAGGATGAGCCACACAAGCATTGGGAGGGCAAACCTTCTACAGGCCTACTGTACCTTAGAGCAATGGCATCTGTGAATTCTTGTTCATTAAGGCTGAAACCTTTTGCCCTTATCGGTAACGTTGTCAGCCAGTTCGAGGCGGCCACCTCCTGCGCTATAGCTACTTTTTTTTTCAAGCAAAGTGGTAGTAGTGTGTGTGTGTGTGTGTGTGTGTGTGTGTGTGTGTGTGTGTGTGTGTGTATTTTATTGTGTGTTTGTGTGTATTTTTATTGTGTGTGTGTGTGTGTGTGTGTGTGTGTGTGTGTGTATTTTATTGTGTGTTTGTGTGTGGGGTGGAGGGATTATTTTCCTTATATAGTAAAGTACTGTAGGTGGGGAGTCTATGAAGGAACTTGTAGACTACATCTCTTCGTCTGGACAAATTTGAGCCTTTGGAACACAGTCAGTTCCCTCCTTACACCCACAACTATCCTCCATTCGTCAAGAAGGAGTAATAAGACACTGGTCACCCACCTTATCGCTAACTCTACCGTGTACATCTCAACACCCACCTAGCTCAAGCTACTTATGAAGTGACCAGACCTACAACTTAGAATTATAAAGGACGACCTCGATACATTCCTTCTGGTCTGCTGCTCCTCAATTACTAGTTCTCATACAGTTATTGGATTATTTCTCGACCTCGGGGGGAGGGGGGGAAGCGGGGGCGTTCTTTCCCTCCTTCCTCACCTCCCCTACTCACCCCGTACTGCTGTAGATACCGGGCAGGTCTGTACTGTTTTCCTGGCAGGTGTGATCCCTGTATGTGTGTGTGTTGACTATAGAATATTGTTATGGTTCTGCTACGCCACATACAACAGCTTGATGACTCCAGTTGTTACGTCATCCAGGTATTTGGTATTATGTCTGATTCAGGTGATATTATTTTTTTTAGACGTCAGTTGATTCATGAATGTTAAACTTGTCTTAATGTTAGTTTACCAATCGAATTCTTTTTTAACAAATAACATTATTAGGTGAGGTTAAAACCATGATAACTTTAATCGGTGAAATGTTGTTCTGTAAAGTTTATTAAGCAGTTAACCTTATTTGGTATAGCAGATATATACAGTATATACACTTACGTACTTTACACACATACATAAACACTTTTCCCTCGTAACTGGTGCAGGCAGTAAGACATAAACCCCGTCAGTGTATAAGACAAAGCTTATATACAGCAACATTACGGAGCTGGTTTATGTCCTCTGCAGTTATCCCCAATTTGACACATAAACCCCGAGAGCTCTGAGTGGTGGTGATGCCTGCCTCCAGAAATTAGTCCCAGATGATTAACTCTGTACCCTAGTTTTTTGTTTATATTATGACGCGTCCTGATGGTCCTCTGGCCTCATCACACAACAATCAGCAGGACTTAGTTGTTGAGTGTTGCTACTTGTTGGTTCTCAGGGATTACTGCTCTCTCTCTCTCTCTCTCTCTCTCTCTCTCTCTCTCTCTCTTCTGTTCTGTTCTCTTCTCTTCTTTCATTTGACATCCTATCCCTTTCTTCACACAATATGTAAATTTCTCTTATGACTCATTAAATGGCTTCTTTACATTAGGAACTTGACCTCGGTTATGAGAACAACTGCTAGGAGTTGGCCTTGAAGGCTTTCACTTGACACCAAATCTTTCTAGTATTAAAACACGAAGGCAACTTTTAGGGTTTCTTTTTACGGAATCCACAACAACAACAGGATTTTTCATTTATTTATTTATTTAATTTTTACTCTAGAGAGGAGATCATATGAAGATTAGCCCCCCGCAGCTTATTTCACCTGATGATTAAACAAACATCCTCTAACCTAACCTAACCTAACCAAACTCTAACCTAACCTAACCAAACGTAACTTAACCTAATACTAACCCAACGCCTCTCCCTTGGGTAGCGTTTAGGGGGGTTTAATCTTCAGGTAAAATGAGCTAGGAGGATTAATATTCATCTGATCTTATTCTCATGTTAATTCTCATACACGTGGTTCTTCACTGAAAAACTTTACGTAACTCTAAAAATGGACAGATATTTTGGAGGCGTCATATCCTTCAGTTGTAACTCGTATCGACACGCACCTGGGAACTTGTCAAGAGAAATGAAAAAAACATAATTGGACCAGTTTTCTCGCATAAAGACGTGAAATTATGATAAGTTGCCAATTTCAGTCCGTAAGTGTAGTGAATTTTAATGGCTTTTAATTAAAGAGGTGGTGACATAGTTTAGTGAGTGATGTATGTGTAGTGAAGAGGTTTGTGTGTGTGTGTGTGTAGGAGCGTTCAGTCTATGTTACGTTGGGAAGTATGTTTATTATTTCATAGATTCCTGTATTATTTCTAAGGTTTTTCTCACTGAAATATGTTTTTCCCCGCTGTACAAATATTGTAAATAACGCTGTCAAAAAGAATGTTTGATCAGATTACGTAAAGGGTCAATCACTCACTCGTAACTACCATAAACGTCACACCTGTCGCAAGAAGGTGTGACGTGCGCGGTGAGGTAAAGGTGAGACTTGCCTCATTACCCCCGTATGACGCTCACGCCATCTGTATTATTACCTGAAAAAACACATATACTGGATATAGAAGCTGACGTGTAGACATATATATACACACATACTGACACTTATACAGACGCACACACACACACACGGTCGGCTAATACTATCAACCTGATTGTCAACCTTTTTGGTGGTCTGGGTTCGAATCCTGGCAAGCACAGGTGAAAATTGTCCACATGATTTACCTCACAGGTTCTCATATATATACTAATCAAGACAGTTACACCTAACAGTGGTAATCTGGGGTCCGGATAAGCCGTACTTACACTGTTGCGTCTCCTCCCAATAGTGTGGGATTATGGAAGGTGTTCTAGCTTCTGGTCAATCAATCTCACAGGACGTAAATTGAAGGTGGTTATGATTAAATACCCTTATGCTACCTGGGGGCTGAGATGAAGGTAGGTAATTGTTTGAGTGGTTACGTTAGATTAGGTTACCTGGCAGGTACCAATAAGACTATGAATTATTTATCTTACTCCAACCTTACCCTTAACCCCCCCTCCCCCACCTCACCCCCCTCCCCCCCCAAAAAAAAACACATACAAGCTTTTAAAAAATCAAATACAAAATAAAAATAATAATAAAACAAATGAAACACCATATTTAATAAAGTAATGGAACAGGAACAAAACACAAAATGTAATGAAATCGAAAAAAAAGGTAAAAATATTGTATTTTTTCCTTTATACTCGACAAACTGGAACGATTTTTTTTTATATAATATGTAGGACAGAGTTCCCCGTCTCTCGGTGTAATTTTTCTTCAGACCAACACATCATTCCTACCTATCGCTGTCGGTAGAGGTATAGCCCAGGTGAGGGAAGGAGGGAGAGGGGGGAGAAATTTATGCACGTATCATCATTTCATTATTTATTCACCATTCATTAATAAACGTATCTGCGTTAATTTCGGTACGCAACAAAATGCAGAATATCTGGGAATTCAATTGTAATTAAATATTTTCACTGACCGAATCGCAAAATGGAATTATATTATGAGTCCGGGGAGGAATGTAGCTAGCGACTGTCTCCACTGCTGAATATTTGAGGTGAAATTTATACATGGTCTATTGTTTTGCTTTTTATATTGTAGTAACCTGATATGTTGTTTGATATTATATTATGTAATGGGTGAGAGAGGGAGGGATGGGATAACTATTCCACATTAAATATTTAAATGTGTGTGTGTGTGTGTGTGTGTGTGTGTGTGTGTGTGTGTGTGTGTGTGTGTGTGTGTGTGTGTGTGTGTGTGTGTGTGTGTGTGTGTGTATGTGTGTGTGTGTGTGTGTGTGGAAGAGACAGAGTGAAATAACCACTCATTCTCTATTCTCTCTCTCTTCCCCTCTCTCCTCATATTTATCTCATTCCCCTTCTTATGCTTCATCACATTCAAATGCTTCCTTCCGCCTCCCCTCACCCGAAGCTATACAGGTAAATAATACACCTGGGTACGACTAATTTAACACCTGTTCGAATTCAATATCGTCATGGCAACAGCGTATTCACACACATTTATTTCCATGTTCGAAATTTAGGATGTCATAGGAACAGAGTAACTTAGACCCGAACAGAGGATGGTGAGGGAGAGGGAGAGGGAGGGGGATAGGGAGGGGGATAGGGAGAGGGGGGGAAGCGAGCATGGACGTTGTGTGTGTCAGTCCTCGCTAGAACACTCCGAATGACTACGACTATGATTAAATTGTAAATGACAACAGTACTGTGTTAGGTGTGATGCCCTTAATTGCATTCTTCCGGGAGCAGGTGATCAAACGAGCTGATGTGTGATGGATTAAATGATTTACTGTAGATGAAACAAATTAAAAGTGTGAGGAAAAATAAAACACTATTACCTTTCACTGGCAATAAACAACATTGGTTCTTTCAGGTGGTATAAGGCTTGACTTTAATTAGCCCTCGAGACTAACTTTATTTATTCCCTTATTCTATTTTATTTTACATGATAGTTGATATTTTTATTGTATCTGTTGAGTTTTCTTACGCCGTGTTTGTTCTTTTATTTATTACTTATATTATGATGTAAATATTTGTCCATGTTATATAATTAAAAAAATCGTAATATATGGATTTTAATTAAGTGATGTATATACCTATTTTTATATATAAATTCATGTATCTCACTTGATTGTCTGTCATTATATTGGTCAATCCTCCAAGATTCAATATACACGGAACAATTAATTAAGTTCACCGGAAGATTAGACAACCCACCTTAATTCATTACCTGGGTGGGTTAGGTTAGGTTAGCATTAGTGTGTTTAATCATCAGGGGAAATAAACTAAAGGATGTCTAAGCTTCAGGTAATCCTAAAACATTATCTCTAAACTCTTACATACTTCCTCCCATTTTATCTACGTCTCTAATTATCTCTTTCTCTCTCTCTATCTCTCAATTTATCTCAATACATAACCAGTGCCATCTTCAGAAAATCACCTGCAGACAATTACAAAAAAATTTAATCACAATGAACACCTGACATTAAGTTTGTCCATCTGAATGAGTGACTTAATTAGCGCATCTCACTAATTTGTTTATGATAATAGCAGGTATATGAAAGGCTGTCCTCATTATCTCCCTCACTCACGTCTCATTATCAAGGAGGCTCAGTCATATTTCAATAACATATTCTGTAATAGTAATCCACCGAGTCTGTTTGGGTGTAGTCGTATTGGTGTGAGTGTACTGGAGGTGTACTGGAGGTAGGTTAGTGGGTGGGTGTCTTTGGGTGAAGTAGGTGGGGGATTAGGTCGCGTTGTCTGTATGTATGTCTCTTTGTCTGTCTGTCTGTCTCATGTCTGTCTCTCACTCACTCTCTCTCGGGTTGGTTAGGTTAGATTTAGGTAGAATAGGTTAGGTTAGGCTTAAGGTGGTTAATCTTAAGGTAAAATAAGTTGATACGATTTCAGAATGAATCAAAGAGACGAATTAAAACTGAAAATCCAACTTATTTTTTTTTTTCAGTTGATTAAAGAAAAAATAACTTCGTAAACTTATATTAAAAAAAAACGTATTTGCCACAACTTATTATGTACTTATGGACCGCCAACCCCTTTACTCTTCCCCAACCTCTTCCCCAACTCTCTATTACATCGTCAGCCTCTCCCCACCTCCTTACCCTAGACTGAACCCCTCCCCACCTACGTACTCCACCCCACAGTCCTTTCTTACCTCCTCCTACTCTACCCCCCTCTCCCCTCCCCTCCCCTCCCTCCTCCTCCCTCCCTCCCCTACATTTCTTACCACTCTATGTGAAGAAGTATTTACTTATATTCCTCCTGTATAACATCTTTGAGATCTTATAGTTATTTTGTGTTTACTTTTTGCGACATACTGTAGGTTAAGCTCAAACAACCCATTAGAGGTCAGGTCATATTAGGGGGCAGGTTCAGCAGGTCATGTACCGTCTTTTAAACTTGTTGTAGTATATTTTGCAAGAATTTTAAAACTGGCGAAGAAATTTTGTGACCACGCGTATGGTTTGATTTATAGCGGAAACAAAAGCAATATTTATCCCCTAACTTGTGGTCTTGTAGTCTCCTCTGACATGTACTGGGACGAGGAAACATTTCTTACTAAAAACTACATCGTCAAGACATTTATTTACTACTTTAAAGATACAAAAACACCATAAAAACGTAACAGAAAAATCAGAGAAAAAATTGAATAAAAGATTGAAACTCAGATTTTTTTCCACCCTTTGAGTCAGATTCTAAATTAATATTCAAGGTGGAGACAGGTATGACTGCATTCTAAACCCTATTCCAATTTTCCTCTTCAAAAAAAAAAATTATCCGAATATATTTTCCATTTCCCCCCAGCAAACGTCAGTACCAGTTTATCACACTTCAAGGAATTTATATAAAAACAAGTATGTACTCCCAACTACTGTAGCAATGTTGTTGTTATGTTGTATTTCTGTGTTTCAGTAACTCTCGTCGTAAAAGGGCCTACTATAAGCCAGGTTAGTTCACAAAGTCAATAACAGGTGATAGTGTATGGGGTGGATGGTGACGAAATGGGGGATGGTGGTGATAGTGACAAGATGGGGGGATAGATAATGAATAGGGGGGGGGGGTTAGGGGGAAGGAAGGAGGAAGAGGTATAGAGAGAGGGGAGATTGGGATAGGGGAGGGGAGGTAGGAGAGGGAAAGGAGGGGGAGGGAAGGATGTGGAAGGAAGAAGGGGTGGGAAGGAGAAGAGGATAGAAGAGAGATGGAGAGAGGGAGGAAGGAAGGAGGAAGATTCGAAAGAAAGAGAAAAATGGGGAGACGAAGTCAGAAGACGACCCTGATCTCTCTCTCTCTCTTTCTTTCGGTACGTTAAATCATTACTTCTCACTGCATAAACTTTCTACTACGACAAACGAACTAACTTTACAAAATATCGTACCCGTTCCATCGCCTCCTATTCCATTTATAAGAATTTGGTTATAGAGATTTAGTTATTTAAAGATAGAAGTTAATCCTGACCAAAAATACGTATGCACAAAATCAAGTCGATAAAATGGACAAAGTTTGTGGCTGGTGGAACTGGGAAATAATTATATACTGTACAGAGGCAAGTTTTCCTCCCTAGGGGATTGAGAGCAAACAATTCTGACTTTAATTACACACAAAACCTAATTTTTTTCCTTGATTTTTTTTATATAATTTTATCAATATATTCGGGTGTAATAATTTTTTCAAATATTTACATCTGTAGAAAAATTAGATAAATATATGGAAATACTTATACTTTTTATTAACTTTTATACTTTTTTAGTTTTTTTTTATATATAAATTATTAAACAAATGTAATCAAGTTCAGTATGAATGGACTCTGAATTATTTTTTATTATAATTCGTGGAAGTCATTATTTCATTGCGTTAGTTAAAGATAATTAAAAAATATATATTTACTCCACTATGACTGTAATCTTTAAAAAAAAAAACCTAAAGGTCAGGATTTTTTTCCCACTTCTCTGAAAATGACTCAGATTTAACGTTAATATATGTCTTATATATATAAATACCAATTAAACGTTAAAATCTCCTTCTAATTAATATCATCTAATTAATAAAGTTCCAATTTAATTAATGTTATGAGGAGGCGAGCTCTTTGAAGCCATTATTTGCGGAACTGCAGTCCTGAAAATTCACAAAACACTTCCAAGTTTGTGGGACTCGAAAATGCCCAACGTGCCGAAGTTTCAAATGGCGGAAAAAGTGGTTAATGCTGTTAAATACTTAGTGGAGTGTCGAAGGCCAAGAAGGGTTGGCGAGTCGGAAATTGTACCAACGATGATGATTTCTCTAGTGATTAACTTTTTATCTCGTAATGGGAAATACTTTGCTGGGTCAATTTACTGTGTCTCTTTTAGGTATCTGAGTTCAAGTCTTATTTTAAATGATTTCTAGATTCTTATATGTGTGTACCTGTGTATGGCTGTGACTTTGTTTAAATAGAACGAACTTGATGTACACTTGGGGACACATTTCCAAGTAGTACACTTCAGCTTATTTACGTCAAGTGTTTTATCCTGGTAAAGATTTCCCTCATGAGTCGAGATGATTGTGTCAGCCTCAAGTGGCCACATCTACACCGTCTTCATAGTGTGGCCTCATCTACATCGTCTTCATATAGTGGCCACATCTACACCGTCTTCATAGTGACCTCATCTACATCGTCTTCATAGTGTGGCCTCATCTACATCGTCTTCAGTGGTCCTCATCTATAGTGTGGTCTTCTCATCTACATCGTCTTCATCTAGTGTGGCCTCATCTACATCATCTCATAGTGTGGCCTCATCTACATAGTCTTCATAGTGTGACCTCATCTACAACGTCTTCATAGTGTGGCCTCATCTACATCGTCTTCATAGTGTGGCCTCATCTACATCGTCTTCATAGTGTGGCCTCATCTACATCGTCTTCATAGTGTGGCCTCATCTACATCGTCTTCCTATAGTGGCCACACCTACTATACACCTTTCTCCCTCCATTATACACCGCCATAATGGGACACACTCAAGCCACACCATTAAAGAATATTAATTAAGACGTCGAGGGAGGGAGAAACGGACAGACGGACTGACAGATAGACGGAATGACACACGAACGGACGGATGGACGACGAACGGACAGGGTAACTAACACTTGTAAACATTCGATTGTCTTTCCACCCCTTAATTGCCTTCATTTTTAAACAGAGAGAGAGAGAGATAGAGCAACGACCTCTATTATTATTTCCATTTTTCGTGTTACAATCAGAGACGTGAATTAAAAAAAAAAAGGTCAGGTTACAGCTCCAAAATCACATTGTTTGTTAGTTTTTTGTCTGGCAAATTACCAGAGCGTGTGTAAAGTGCTTCCCTCCACCTCTACCCTCCCCACAACCACCCCTCACTTCTCCACTGTCCCCCATTTTCTCTCCCCACAATCACCCCACACCTCTCCCCTCTTCCACCCCCCCCCCACACACAAACGGCCATAGACTGATACAGGAGCTCTGCATATTCCTGTTTTATTTTTATATATTCCATTGGTATTAATTATTATTCATCCTCTCGGTCTTATTTAAAAAGTAGTTTAAAACATAGATGTGTTGTTTTAGTGTTGGTGGAGAGCGTCTCAACAAAACAACAACAACACAAAGTTACTCGCTTATGAGCTCAGAAATTAGAACGTACTAGCAATTAAGTGTCACCCATTACTTAGGAAGATAAATTCCCAGGACGCTCTAGAGCCTGGACAGCCCTAGTTAAAAACATTGTAATCTCGCTATTTTTTTCCTAGGATGGTATATTGCAGGAGGCAACACTCACTCCCCTTGGTTGCCATGGGGACGAGTGTTGACCACGTGCAAGAGGAAACATATCAAGTTGCATTCATTTGGCAAGGGAAGATTCCGGTGTCGTGGATAATTGTTTTAATAATTAGAAAATAGAGTTGTGTCTTATACCTCGTCTTGTATTAAGTCATTAAAGAAAACAGTTGGTAATGTTGCTGTCAGACTGAAGTAAATATATAGTTACTGTTAGTTTCTTTATGTTATATTTTAGTAATGGATTGTTGTGTCACCTCATTAGTATAGCAGGATTTTAAAGGCGTTCTTGGAGTGTTATGTAGGGTTAAAAGGACGTACTGTTTTGTCCTTGTTTGAATACCTGCATTGTCTAAGTTCATTTCCAACCTGTGTGTACCTGTATGGTGATTTGTGTCATATTTTTGTTAGTATATTCAACTTATTATCACTGAACTGAGTATTTATACGTGAACCACCGAACTACCGGTAAACAACTGTATCGGTCAGTGATGGTTATTTGGCGGTGGTTTGCTAGTTTCAGTGGGTTTTTTGCACCAATCAGTAGACAGAACGTCATTTGAGACTGTATGTAGCCAATCAACTCGTTATTGCCTTGAAATTACCCAGAATCCTCATCTTACCAGAGTCATTATATAGGCTGCCCTGTGATGTACTTCCAGTTGTTGTTGTTGTCAGTGATCGTGTGAGGACTGTTCCCTCCCTCCCAAGCTGCTGTCAGGTGTAAGTATCTTTGTTGTGAGTGTTGAGAAGTGATGTTGTAAGTTATGTGTTGTTGTCATAATTGCTGCCAACACAACTGTTAACTGGAGACGTGTACTGTGTTACCTCGCTGCTGGTGGAGACGTGTACTGTGTTACCTCGCTGCTGGTGGAGACGTGTACTGTGTTACCTCGCTGCTGGTGGAGACGTGTACTGTGTTACCTCGCTGCTGTGTTACCTCGCTGAGACGTGTACTGTGTTACCTCGCTGCTGGTGGAGACGTGTACTGTGTTACCTCGCTGCTGGTGGAGACGTGTACTGTGTTACCTCGCTGGGTGTTGTGTTAAGTTGTGGAGTTCAAAAGTGGATTAAGATTGTGGATAAGTCAACGTTGATAAGTCACGTTACTTACTAACTTGTCTCAGGTATAATCCGACTTACCTTAATCAGGTGTCAAGATAGGCTCCTACCTGGTGTTAAATCTACCTTGGTTTATCTTATCTTGTATCATAATTACGTGTTTATTCAGAGTTATAGTTCCTCCTGTTATCATCTCTCTTCTGTTTCATCTGCAACTAATTATTATTGTCGCTTCTACTACATCGGTGTTCATTTATTTAATCGTCTTAGAGTTTGTTACCTTAAACCCTTTTGGAGGGGGGGGGGCACATTACTTTTTTTTTAATTTTGTTATATAAACTTTTATTTGTACGGGCAATTTTGTTCTCCCCAACCATTAATTATTTTTATTGTTATATTCAGTGTCGATATTCCTCACTATGAATAACTCAGGAGGAATGTTCATCTCATTTATGTATTCTTGGCTTTTCCTTCTCAAGTTACTGTGTCAGACTATTGGGGGGAGGGGAGGGACCTCTGGACTAACGAGCTGAATAATCACATGTGGTAAAAAATACAGTCGTAATAGTGGTGATGGTTCTGTACGCTGTGGTGGGTTCCTTAATGAGTCTGGGGGTTAGTTTTGGGCTAGGCATGGAACACCTGTAATCACCTTTACCTTCTCCCAACCACCTATCACAATACACTAGCTTCTAATTTCCCTACAACAGTTACCTACAAAGACCCTAGACCAGACGTAGAATTAATAGAATCTTTACCTCCTTTTACGAACAAGTAGAAGGACGTTACACCAACCTGTACTTAACGATCACTACTGTTTACAAAATTCAGCTTCCTGTCTCAAAAACACTACCTGCCGTATCACCCGGACAACCAACCAACGTAACATACAGACATTGTAATCACTGAGTACCCTTTCTGTCCATAAATGCTTCGGGTTCACGAATCTGAATCTCGGGGTTCGTGGTTCAGGAGGAGAGGCAACGGGACTTTTGTGGGTGACTGTACTTAGTAAATTTTATAAAGACTTGTTCAATATAGGTGATGGAATAGAATACAGGTGATTCTAAATGATTCTCCAGATTTGAAGCTTTATTTATGGACAAAAAACAAACCAATATACATTATACATCAGAAACCAAGATAAAGAAATAAAGAATTACTCGGAAAGTTTTATATATAGAAGTTCAATGAGTTCCTTTTGTGATTCCAGACATCAAAGCCATATTGTGTTTCCCTCTATACACTTTGATCTATTTACGGAACTTATCCAACAACCTCGGGTATTGTTTCCTTCATATTGTTCAAAGTTTGTGATGTTGATGGAATAAAAGTTTAATCCCTGACGACCTCTCCGTGACAGACCTGTGAAACATTTGAGGGTTTTTTTTTTTTCCAGTGAAGATTCTAGTGTCTTATATTCACGAATTTATTTCTTTGTTTAAATCCAATACCTACCATAATGAAAATAGAAACAAAACAGAATAAACATGTTGCTGTTACACACACACACACACACACACACACACACACACACACACACACACACACAGAGTAGACCCTCATTTCAAAGTAGTGTGAGGAACTTAGCACAGTGTTCCTAAACCAACGGCCGCCGCCCCATGTCGACTAACACAGACAAATGTATTGTTCCTCCTAGCTGTTGGGGAAGAGAGCTTGGGGGAGGAGGAGGAGGAGGCCAGGCAGCAGGAGGAGGAGGTATGTGAGAGCCTTAAGTGCGGTCCATCGTAATGCTTAAGTTACTGACACACCCTCAAGTCTGTTTCATGGGACCCCTGATGCGTGGTCTCCGCAGATGACAACAAAACGTGGTGAATGGTGCCAGAAGCCTATTTGTACTGTTCAGACTTATCTCCTCAGGGATAAAAGAGAAAGGAAATTGTCCCTGAATAAAGACAAAAATGTAAATCCGAAAATATATAAACTTTTTTTGTGAGTTATATGGATGTATTTTTATATTTTTTCGTTTCTAACTATTTTGGTTGTGGACAATTTCTCTCTTTAATATTCGGTTCGATTTGGTTGGGTCAGATTGTATTGGGTTGAGTAATGTTGGGTTAAATTAGGTTGAGTTACGTTAAATTTGGTTGTTAGGTTAGATTAAGTTTGGTTAGGCTTAAGTTAAAATCTAGATTAACTTAGTTTGGGTTCAGTTAAGTTAGTGTAGGTTAGATTATAATGACGAAGTAATATCGCAGAAAACTTTGCCTTATCTTATAGTGAGAGATCCCACATGAACCATAATAGTTAAGAGATAAAGAGAGACGTTGATAAGAGAAGCAAAATGAAGAGATGGAAGGTACTATAGTGACTCTACCTCTGTCTTGAATAGGAAAATATAATCCTTGATATAAATAAATAAGAAAATCAAAACTTGCACTCAATAATGTTTCAATTCATCTATCGTAGGAGGGATAGCAGTCGAGTAGTCTGTATTAAAGTGTATTTCAGTGTATATTAGTGTATTTGTGTATTTATATCACTAAGGCATCCATAGTGAACTTTAAAACCTATATACGATTTTTTTACCACATCTGAAGAAAAAATACAATTAAAATAAAAGTATATATCATTATTTTATAGCTTCAGCGTCTTTAATTGATAAAAAAAAAATAAATAAAAAAAACAGGAAGGAACAGAAAAGAGTAGTGAGCTAATGGATCCAGCCGTGTGTGGGATGTATCATAGAGACAAATAATGAAACCCGGCGGTGAAGATGTCAACAAGGGAAGAGAGATGACCGGGGACATCTTTCTCAGAGCACAAATTAAGAGTTCGTCCCGTGGGGTGGAGGGGGAGCTGAGGGTTTGGGAGAGATAGAGAGACTGGAGATAGAGAGATAAGTGTGTGTGTGTGTGTGTGTGTGTGTGTGTGTGTGGACAAACAGAGAAAGTGAGGCAGACAGATAGACAAACACAGATAAATGGACAGAGACAAAGAGTCATATGGTAGAGACAGGACCAGACGGAACCTTCCCCTAACAGCTGAAACAAATACTCCTCTCTACACTAACGTAAATAATGGCCAGTTTTCGTGTGTATTGGTCCTGTTAAGTCAAATATATGCTCGTGTTTCTTGTTTATATTTTCTCATTGATGTGTGGAGGTCACACATTTGACCTTAAGGTATGATATAGGTCAATCTGATGTGAGATGTGGCGTGATGGGGAGGCGTGATGTGGTGGCGTGATGGTGGTGTCGTGATGGTGGTGTCGTGATGGGGTGGCGTGATGGGGAGGCGTAATGTGGTGGCGTGATGGTGGTGTCGTGATGGTAGCGTGATGGTGATGGGGATAAGCAGAGAGTTTTATTGGATATTATTATGTAAATCTTGAAGTTGGAGTCTCACGTGTCCTTCAAGTAACACGTGAAGTCCCTGGGTGTAACTTGTGCAATGGTCAACCTCTCATAGAATGATCCGTGAGGTGACACATTTGCTCTTTTAACTTGTCTTGTAAATTGAGTAGTTGGTTGTGGTGATAGTGGTGGTGGTAGTGGTGGTGGTGGTTGTGGTGGTAGTAGTGGTGGTGGTTGTGGTGGTAATGGTTGGTGGTTGTGTGTGTGGTGTAGTGGTGGTGGTTGGTGGTAGTAGAGCGGGACGTGATGAAATTTTGTGATGTGGGATACTATGGGATGGGACGGCGTGATGATGGGGGCGTGATGTGTGATATGATGAGTTGTGTGATGGAAAGCATGATGGAGCAGTGTTTTTGAGCTGTGTGATGGGGCGGCGTGATGGAGGGAGGATGGGGGAGGGGGGGACATGATATAGTGATGTGATTGAGGCAAAGTGTTAGGAGAGCAGTAGTGGTCGGTGGTAAGAGCTTGGATAGAGGTGTCAGTTCATGGTTATTATCACAGAAGCAATATCTCTCTCTCTCTCTCTCTCTCTCTCTCTCTCTCTCTCTCTCTCTCTCTCTCTCTTCCTACATCTGCCTTATCTTCCTCCTCACCTATTCCCTCCTTCCTTCTTTCCATTTCTCTGCTTTCTTTCTCTTCTATTTACTTCCTTCATGCAATTCCTTTGGCGTTCTTGAGTTACTTTGTTTATTTTCCTCCTATTCCTCCTTTTTCCTTACTTCCCCCTTGCCTTCCTCTTCTAATCTTCTTCCTCCTCCTTCTCTTCCTCTTCTTATCCTCCTCCTCCTCCCTCCTCCTCCTCCTCTCCTCCCCCTCTTCTTTTCCTCTCTTCCTCTTCCTCTTCTTATCCTCCTCCTCCTCCTCCTCCTCCTCTTCCTCTTCTTTTCCTCTTCCTCTTCTTACCCTCCTCCCCCCCTTCTCTTCCTCTTCTTACCCTCCTCCCCTTCTCTTCCTCTTCTCCCTCCTCCCCTTCTCTTCCTCTTCCTCTTCTTACCCTCCTCCTCTTCCTCTTCTTACCCTCCTCCCCTTCTCTTCCTCTTCCTTATCCTCCTCCTCCTCCCCCCCTCCTCCCCTTCTCTTCCTCTTCTTTTCCTCCTCCTCCTCTCCTCCCCCTCTCCTCCCTCCTCCTCCTCTCCTCCCCACCTCTCCTCCTCCTCCTCCTCCTCCCCTCCTCCTCCTCTTCCTCTTCTTTCCTCTTCCTCTTCTTATCCTCCTCCTCCTCCTCTCCTCCTCCTCCTCTTCCTCTTCTCAGAACTCGACACTAAAGAGGAGATTTCGAAGTCTTGTTTTCGTTGCTATCGATGACGTCACTAACATATGACGACGTATCTCCCCAGCATTTTAATCTCCCCAGATCCTCCTCACATCACAATCTCCTCAGCCACTCACATCATAATCTTCCCAGAATCTTACTTCTTAAACTCCCCAGTGCTTATTATTTTCATCTCCCCAGAGCCTCACGTCTCAATCTCCCCAGAATCTCGTATCTTCATCTCCCCAGCCCACCTCCATCTCTCCAGCCCCCCCCCTCCATCTCCCCAGCCCCTTCCATCTCCCCAGCACACTTTCATCTCCCCCAGTATAGGAAAACCAAAGGTCATTTTCCCCTCCCTGCCTCCCTCCTTCTTTCTTTCTCCTTCCCTTTATTGCTTGTATCTCCTCCATTCTCTTTTCTTCCTCCACCCTCCTCTCATCTCACTTTTCTCTTCCTCATTCTTTCCTCACCACACCTGACCTTTCCTCCCCCACTGTCGTTCTCCTCTCTCAATTTTCCCCTCTCCCTCACTACCCCCACTTGTCTCTCCCCTTTTATCAGGTTCTTCTCTCTATCTCTCTCTCCTCTATTTGTTGTTGTTCTTCTTCTTTCTCATTTACACTACTATACTTTTTAATAGTCTTCGTCACCTTACTCTCACCCTCTTTCCTCACTCCTATTTCCCTTCTCTCTGTTCTTCTATCCTTCCTATCCGTTCCCCCTTTTTCATTACCTCTTCTGCTTCTTATTCTTTCCTGAACATACACACCCTCTTCCCTCACCTCTTCCCCCTCTCCTTCTCTCCTCCTCCCTCTCCTCCTCCTCCTCCTCCTCCTCCTCCTCCTCTTTCCAGCACGTGCCCTCCTCCCTCTCTCTTCTCCTCCCACCCCCTCTTCCCTCACCTCCTCCTGAACATACACGTCCTCCTCCCCCTCTCTCCTCTCTCTCCCCCCCCTCTCCTCCCGCACGTGCTCTCCTCCCGCTGCATCACAGTCATCTCGGCACCGTAGCTCAGAGTCAACAATAGCCCCGTTTATTTGGTCGCCATTTACCACAACCCCTTATCAAAGACCCCGCTGCTGTATACTGACTGCATGTGACAGGCAGTGTGACCTTCAGCGCCTCCTCCCACTGCTGTCTGGCTTCTTCAGTAGAGAGAGTTTACTGACAGACACGACCTCTGTGATTTTGATGATAATAATAATGATAACAATAATAGTAATAATAATAATGACAGTAATAATAATAACTAAAATCATTATCAATAGATCAGTAGCCGAGATAATTAATCAGATCTTCCTGGAAACGGTGAAGAACTCCAAGACGTGACCAGGTGTGATCAAGAGCCGTCGTGACTCATTAGGAGGAAGGAGAAGTAATTAAGTCATTAAGAGCTATTAGAAACAACCAATTACCACCAGGGCCCATTAAAAGCCTGCGGTAAGACTAATCATGAACTGTTTAGTGAGAGTCAGGAACTGTCAACAGGCGTCAAGCATTCTAACCAACAACTAAAAGCTTTCATAAGTGATTGATAATGTTTTAGAAGGTGATATGAGCCGTCAGTCAGTCAGTCAGCCAAGAGTGGTGTTCAGGATAGACTACAAGATGTCAGGGGGTTGTTATGTACTTTAGGTCGATCAGCAGCAATAAGGGACTTTGAATGTGGTCAAAAGAAGGTTGTAGAGACATCGGTATTATATCTATTAGGCTTTAGAGGAGGTCAATTGTTGTCTGGGAGCGATAATAAGAGTCGAGAGTTATCAAGAAAAATCTCCACATGTGGTAAGTGTAATCATATAGAGTTAAGGCGAGTTGAGGGGGACGTGTGAGTGGTTAGGAGGCGGTTAAAGTCGGTAGCAATAAGGGGGATCTGTGTGTGTCTCCGTGGTCTCTTGAGATATGAGACCCTCAGGACCAGAACAAGTCAAGCGACAAAAGTGGCTTCAGATGCGTTGTTCATTTCTTCATAATGGCTAAATTTTAACTTGATTTTGTGTTGCTGTTTACATTATTATTATTATTATTATTATTATTATTATTATTATTATTATTATTATTATTATTATTATTATTATTATTATTATTATATTTCTTGTCCAAAGTGAAAATGGGTCCCACAGGCATAGTACACAACACACTGTATACTAAGACTTAGGTACTGCAGTCGACCGCCTTCACTTCCCCAAAGATGTAAACTTTGGTGTCCATTTACAGCTGGGTGAACTGGGAGTGCCTGGGGATCGAGCCACCGACCTAGGGAACAGGAGGAGAGCGTTGTATCCACTCGACCTCTCGACCACACAGAGAGAGGTAAGGTAAAGCTTGTAGCAGTTTGTAGTGAGCAGATGTACAGGACACTACTACAAGAGTCCGTAGGTTAGGTTGGGTTGGGTTATAACATCATGCCAGCCTAGATTATAGCCGTAGTAACTCTCTTCTAACCTGTCCCCTCTGATACGACTTAACCAGAACCGAGAGGAATAGTTCTGAGGTGGTGGTGGAGGTTCTGTGACACTTACCTAGGTCCCTGACAACTAGATACGGTTTGGCCTCTTAACACTCATAAATCCTGGTAGTGGAAATATTGACTTGTTTAAATAATCTTCTTGGTGGAAAAGTTTCATTATTTTACACAAACTTAAATAACTAATAATGGGTTGGGCGGTAATAGAATAGGTAATAATAGACTAATAGAAAAGGGGATTCTTATATCTTCACTTAATAGAACCATTTACCTTGCTGTCACGCGTTATAATGAGAATCGATTCACTAGTTTTTCACAGATTGAAAACGTCAGTTATAAACAAACCAAATGCCAACGCAGCTTACAGTGAGAAAAGTGATCATATTATTAAGAGATTGTTGCCCTCTATTGAGTCATTATGGGCTCGTGTTAACGTTGACCATTCGTCCGTCTGTATGTCTGTAAATATGACGCTGACTGTTACCGGGTATAATACAACGAATAAGTAAGAAATATATAAAAGAAATACATATAATATAAGCGTTGAATCTTATATTCTGACAGAGAGCGAACCAGCAACCCTACAACAGAAAGCGAGTTTTTTTTTTTCCACCTAGCCATCTCTCACCGCTTTGTTAGATGGTGATATGGGTAAAATTCTCAGAAGTTAAACACTTGTTATTAAATATGTGAAGGTCCTCTCTCTCTCTCTCTCTCTCTCTCTCTCTCTCTCTCTCTCTCTCACTCTCTCTCTCTCTCTCTCTCTCTCTCTCTCTCTCTCTCCCTTCACCCCTCTCCCTACAACATTCCTAATTTCTTTTCTGAAACATTTACCTCCTCTTCTTCCTCTGCCTCCTCCTCCTCCTCATTTACTTTCACCTCCACTTCCTCTCTTATTTTTTCTCAACCTCGTATCCATCATTTCAACTTCTTTCCTTTATCACACCTACTTCTTTTCTCTTTTCCGTTTCATATCTCTCTTTAATTCTATTTCTCATTCCTTCATTTAATACTCTTTTCTCTCTTCCTCTCTTTTATGTCTTCCTCTCTTCACTAGTTCCTATCTCTTCTTTCATACTTCCTTCTCTCTCATCTCTTTCTCACCCCTTTCTCTCATATCTCTCTCTCTCCCATCTCTCTCCTCACTTCATTCTCTCTTTTCTCACTAGTTTCTCTCCCCCTCCCATCCGCTCTCTATCAAACGAACTGTGACCTGACCATTGTACTTTCTGGGAACCTACAACTCTTTACCTCCTGACCCTGTTGTAGTGACCTCCTGACCCTGTTGTAGTGAACTCCTGACCCTGTTGTAGTGACCTCCTGACCCTGTTGTAGTGACCTGACCTGTTGTAGTGAACTCCTGACCCTGTTGTAGTGACCTCCTGACCCTGTTGTAGTGAACTGGCGCTGTTGTAATGACCTCCTGACCCTGTTGTAGTGACTTCCTGGCCCTGTTGTAGTGACCTCCTGACCCTGTTGTAGTGAACTCCTGACTGTTGTAGTGAACTCCTGACCCTGTTGTAGTGACCTCCTGACCCTGTTGTAGTGAACTCCCTGACTGTTGTAGTGAACTCCTGACGCTGTTGTAGTGACTTCCTGACCCTGTTGTAGTGACCTGACGCTGCTGTAGTGAACTCCTGACGCTGTTGTAGTGACCTCCTGGCGCTGTTGTAGTGAACTCCTGACTGTTGTGACCTGACCCTGTTGTAGTGACCTCCTGACCCTGTTGTAGTGAACTCCTGACTGTTGTAATGACCTGACCGTTGTAATGACCTCCTGACCCTGTTGTAGTGACCTCCTGACACTGTTGTAGTGACCTGACCCTGTTGTAGTGACCTGACCCTGTTGTAGTGACCTGACCCTGTTGTAGTGACCTCCTGACCCTGTTGTAGTGACCTCCTGACCCTTTTATAGATTAATTGAAGTTATCTTTCATCTCTAATTTAGTTCTTTGATTTGTTTCCTAGGGTGTATAAAACCTCCAAGTCATTCACCCTATGAATTTAAACAATTAGTCAACAGTGGGAAGAAATTACCTGAGTTTATGAGGGGGGGACCTACCACATTAATTATCTATGATATAATTAGATGAAAACTAATAAATATGTCACATCAACCCGACTTAATTAACTAGAATCACTTCCAACGTAACCTAACTTAACCTAGAAACACGTCCAACTTAACCTTCAATCAAGTCCAAACGTAACGTACCCTAACCTAACCTCGAATCAAGTCCAACCTTCCCCAGCAAGAACTAAACATAATACAGTTTCACGCCACAGCTGAGCCCACTCCACTGAGGTCATGACGAGCCTTCGAGCACAGGTCACAGGTCACACGGACGGACGGACGGACGGAGAAACAGTTGAACACACAGACAGCTAAGCTTACATCATCCCTGTAGCGTAGTCAAGAAAGACATACAAACACACAGACATTTTACTCTTATATTATCTTCATTTTCAACGTGTAAATAAAAATAAAAATATACAGGTGTGTAATACCGAGAGATAATGACCCCGTACAGGTGTGAAGGAGGTGAAATCTCTGAGGTGTAGTGGTGCCTCTGATACCCTCTGCTTAAACAAACAACCTCCTTCCTCCAGCCCCAGGTGCACGGAAACGCACACTCAGACATACAGTACACTCACTCACACATTCACACGTACACACACATACGGCAATACACACACCTACATACACAAACAAACACACACACATACTCACAAACACACACATAGGGTAGAATAAGAGCGGGGAAGGTTATCGACAGCCGCGGAGGCCAGTGACGAGCGGGTCATCACAAACAGTCGGGCAAGTTAATTATGCTTAGCCGAGAGTGGTCGCAGATTCACACCACCTGACCTACCGGGTTCCCACGATCAATGTGTGTGTGTGTGTGTGTGTGTGTGTGTGTGTGTGTGTGTGTGTGTGTGTGTGTGATGCTGTTGTTGATGCTTCCGCTGTGCTGTTGTTGGTCTAGTGCTCTTACTGATGCTGTGGCTGACGATGCTGTAAGATACTTGCCGCTCTTACTGTTGCTGTTCATGTTATTTTTACAGCTGCTTTTCCACTATTCGCTGTTGTTGTGGTTGTGATATGAATATTAAATTGTAGGTTAGGTTCGGTTAGGTTAGGTTAGTTTCGGTTATTATTGGTTTAATTGGGTTGTTAGGTTAGGTTAAATTAAGTTGGGTTAAGTTAAGTTAGGATAAGTTAGCTACCTGTACGCCAAGTCATTACCTTATTACAGGTGAAGTATCTTTGGTAATTCGACACTTTTCTCAAGGTGTTCATATCGCTCTTAACTCAACATACAAATAGTAAGTGTATCACCAGTCACCACAGAGATACTGACAGTTAGCCACTCAACCACTCACCCTCATGACCTCTGCTCCAGTTTATCATCTCACCTCTCATCTCCCCCTCCCTTGCCTCATCTCTCCTCTACCCTCCCCCCTCCTCCCTGCTTCCCTCTCCTCTCCTCTCCACCTTCAGCCCCTCCCTACCACGACCCTTCCCTTACCTCTCCCCTACCTCCCCTCCTCTATCATGTCCCTTGCCTCACTTCTCCTCTCCGTTGCCTCATCTCTCCCCTCCTTGCCTCACCTCTCTCCCCCCTCCCTTGCCTCGCCTCTCCCCTTCCTTCACCTCCCCTCCCTTGCCTCCTCCTTCCTTGCCTCTCTCCTCCTTCACTTCACCTCTTCCCCTCACCTCTCCCTCACCTATCATAAGATCCTGTTGCGAGATTCAACACCTGGATAAGCACTCATGCGCGTGCTTAAGCTTTCCACCCCCATTCTCCCCACCATTCCTCCATCTACTCTACCCCTTCCCCCACTCCCCTCCTCCTCCTTCACCTGACCCCCCATCTCCCCCCCTCACCCCCCGTCCATGATAAGCAAGGTCTGGATTAAATACAGACAGGCACTGAAGTTTGTATGGTTGTCTCATTTTCTGTCTTGATTTCTTCTAACAAACACCGTACGCTTACTACACACACCCACACCCACACAGAATACATCTATAATAAGCTTACTTGTGGTAATGCCTTTGTGTATTGTCTACGAGGCATCAGGCATATAACAGGATTTCCAACATTTAGCGTTTCTTTCATATGTAAACAACCCGGATTATGAGCCCGTGTGTGGCAGCTTAATGAGTTGTGGTGGCGCTCCGGGCTCAAACATGTTTACTCCTGAACCCACTACCCTGAGGATGCGGGTTCGTATCTTTTTTTTATTTTCCGAGTCACTTTTTTTGTAGTAGTTGTGAGATGTGTGATGCACTTTTGTTTTGGTTTATTTTATTTAACTTTTGGTGGTAAATTATCTTGAATGATTAATTTGTTGTTTGACTTCTCTCTCTGTGAGGAGGTAAGGGTGGTGGGTGAGAGGTGAGGGAGGCGGGAGCTGAGAGGTGAGAGGAGAAGGGGGGAAGGTGAGGAGGGGGGAGTGAGGGATAATGCTGGTACTTGCCGTTCTCTCTTTCAGAAAAATATAATAAAGGTGCCTCAGGTAGATGAAGCCATTATACTGAAAAACAACAACTCATAATAAACAAATAAATTACTGTTTTTGTTGACGTATAACATTATTTCACATTTTTTCTTTGATACCAACACACTATATAAATTCATAAACATTATATTAGAGCATCATTCCTTATTTTTATTTAATCTACGTTTTCTAATTAATAAGAAAATCGACTAAAAGAACCCACTTCACACATACACACACACACACACACACACACAGTCATCGAAAAAATAAATAAACCCATTTTTCTATCCATGGTTGTTCGTTTTCGATGACTTTGTACAATATTTAACAACATATTACATTTATATTTTTATATATATCTGGAAATGCGGTAAAATATGACGTATCTCTCAGCTGTCACTATACACAGCACGTGCACGGTAATACCACACGTTGGAGCTGTCCCGTTTGATACATACCATAACCAGATTTTCCACATATATTCCAAAATGTGAATATCTTGTTCCCAATCAGCGCTAACAAATGCGATATCCTTTGTGGTGCTGTCCTGTTATCATGGACAAAATATTCGGGGGAGTATTGTCGGTATTCAACTACAGTGATGTGTTTCTGTGCTCGGAGTTACAAGAGAAAATTGTCGTGATTGGGAAAATAACCTGGGATAATGGCGCTTTATTTGATAGTGTGGTAGGGAAGGTGTGGTGGGGGTGGGATGGTTGTGGTGTTTTTCTTAGTAGTAGTAGTAGTAGTAGTAGTAGTAGTAGTAGTAGTAGAAACAAATAATAGATATGTACAAAAAAAATCGGTTGCCTAACATACGTCATTCACAAAATAGATTACGAAGACAAACCAAAATTTCAACATCATTTCTCTTCTCTTGGTCACACGCCTTCTTAAGAACTCGTGACCTAATACTCGAGGACACCACCACCACCACCACCACCACAGAGCGTGAAGTGTGAGACGTG
>NW_024727421.1:322500-340000 GCF_018991925.1 Homarus americanus
GGGAGGAAGATTCTGTGCTATGAATAGAGAAATGTGATTGTAATTAACAAGAGGGCGGAGTTCTTCCATTGTACGTTGAAAATACCGACACGTTTTATCATTCCGTGAGGTGATCCCTTCTCTTTCTCTCTATCTGTAACAAATGACAGAGATATGTTCAACACTTGTCAATCATGATCTTTCTGTCTCTCTCGCTGTCACTTTCTCTCCTAGACAAAGCCAATAGTATGAACACGTGCCGCGGCGAACAATGAGACAGGTGAAACGAAATTGACTCACAGCGTTATCAAAGTTCCGCATAGTTGCTATATGTATACAAAAGCTATACTGTACATGTATATTCACACATTCATATCCGTGTGAAACAATATGTATACTTCACTTTTTTTTCCGTATTTACTCCTTATTCCCTTGAGTACGGGCTTCCCTCCCACTCTGAGCTGAATAGTATCGTTCGGTGTTGGTAAATAAAATATCCAAAGTGGCGGCTCTAGTGAAGGAATTAATGTCTCGGGTTGGTACTCTTGCTCATGCCCATCACGGTGACACTGTGGCTCCCTGGCTGTTACTCTTGGCACTGCTGTAATTAACATAGTAGTAGTGGGTGTAACTGATGTGCCAGACTTTCCAGAATTAATAGCTGCAGCAAGAGTTAATATTGGTGTAATTGGTAGCGTTAATAAATGATATTACTCTTAACTGACTTACAGGTATTAATTACACTTACACGCATTGGTATACTGAATATGGTTTTTTTTCACCTGTAGTACTCCGTTACCTGTGACTTTTGGTGACTTTTGTTATTATTTCAGGTGTGTAATGTGGTAATTCCTTTGTTTTGAAGCCTTAAAGAACACACTGTTGTTTATTCCTCAGTGTTATGATAAATGTTCTTTTCTATGCAGTAAGTGTGGATATTATCCCTTTACACACCTAAGAATATCACTGTTGGTTGTCTTATAAGGATCCATGGCCTCAAAGAGAATAAATAGGACAAAAGATTAGAGAGATTAATTTTGCTTCTTCTTTTTTCTCCTTTTTTCCCGTTATTTATTTATTTATTTATTTATTTATTTATTTATTTTATTTTTATTTATTATTATTTTTTTTTGGGGGTGCAGGTATAAAACTCATCAAACATGGTCATAAAAGTTGAATGATCACAAGCCTTTATTACCTCCAGCTTCTGAATGGTAGGGACAAAAAAAAACTGAGTCTGACTTCTCTGGAGTCTTTGGTGATGTCTATGAGTCTACAGCCCAGTTCAATGATCAACTTAGACATAGTTTTTTCACCAAGAACCAAGTGTGTCTGAGTCTGCTGGTATGAATCGACTCTGTGCATAAGTCTTTGGTGTATTATGTTAAATGGGAGACAGGTGTTGGGTAGATTGAGGACACAGGTGTAACTTTTAATCATGTGTCAACACCTTGTTATCCCTTCAAGGTAATCTGATGACTGAAGAAGACCAAAGGTTACTGTCAAACTATACAGTGTTGTTGTCTGTGTTTTATCTCCTACCTCGGGATTTCAGTCATTTCAGTCATTTAAAGGATAAAGTGACCCAAAACATAAAATATGACGCGTCTTTACAGTGTTCATATAAAAATACACCTTGAACTGCTTAAAATTCCTGAGATAATTAGTAAATCGTCGTTAATTTTACTCTGACTTGAAACACCAACTTCCAACCTTCTCGTCTGCTCAGAATTTTCACTCTGATTTTACCTTCATAAGCCACAAAAACAGTTTGTAGCCTGACGGGCGGCGGCGGCAGGCAGCGTTAACAGTCTTGACAAGAGACAAATGGTTGAGGACCACCCAGCCTCAGCCCACACTATTAATTACTCTCTCGGTTATCACATTTTCTTAATAATATCCAGGTAAAACTTATTCCGTGAAGCTGATATTCTGGCAAGACGAAGCTTGTTCAGGAAACTGTTTTAATAGGGATATGTTTTAAGGTAAACTTGCTCATAACAGCTTCGTCCCTTTTGTACTTTAATTTATCCACGTTTGTTGGTGTTGTGTGACTAGCTCAGTAGTAGTGCTGTCACCTCGCAGTTCAGAGGTCTTGGGTTCGTTTTCTAACCAGAGTTCAGGGCTGGATTTCTTCCTTGTACTTGGAGTGCTGGGGATAAGTAAGTATAGCACTCTCTTCCTTTCTTGGTTTGATCCCGAACACCCCCAATCCATCCAGCTATTAATGGTTACCTAAATATACAGTTATGGAAATGAAGGTGATCAAGTGTGCTGCCTATGAAACCCACTTTAAGTTTTTTACTATTACCCACAGTACATTCTGAGTTTACTGTCGGGTGCGCATGTTGATAGTGGCACCAGCATCCCACCTTGGGGGAGTCACTGTGTACTAAGTGCTATACATCAGAGGATCAGCGGCCGTCACAATGGGCTTCTGAGGTTTTAAAACAGTAAATCCTCTTTCTCTCCCGTTATTTATTATTGCTCTGTATGTGTCTCTACTTTGTTGTGTTGAACAGCTGTGAGATTATTCTGAAGTGATATAAGACTCGAGTGATAAAAACTATGTAGAGAAAGTATTATGCATGAGAAGCCTTTTAGAAAGAAACATAATTCTTAATGATTAAACAAAACCGTCAACAGTTTTCTATTGCTCCTACAGTAAGACTCACCACCACTGTCAGAAGTCGCTCCAACAGCCTCTGGCCTCACGGTGTCATTAACTCAGGATGGAGAGAACCGTAGAGCGAAGGCGGTGCTGAAGAAGTGAATGTGTCAGGAGTATTGTGATAACCATTATTTCTCTTCAGACTATTATTTTAATGTAACTTCGTCAGATCAGTTAAGTTTTAGTTACGAAACATGAAGTCTTATCTAGATCGGTCAAGTCTTAAGTAGCTCGGTCAAGTTTTAACTAGATCGTTTAAGTCGTAAGCAGATAAGATCGGTCAAGTGTTAAGTAGATTGGTCAAGTCTTTGTTAGATAAATCAAGCTTTAGTGAAATCGGTCAAGCTTCAGTCAGGATGCCCAACACCTCGCTACAGGCAGGTGTTGCAACCTTCCTGCATTCAGTTGCAAGGGGGGCGGGGGTAAAACTGCAAGCTAAACAACAGCAACGAAATTCTACACAACGTTCTCATTTACAAAGGCTGTGACACCCAACACCGCCACCCTACGACAGCTCTTTGATATACGACCAACCCCGTTACCTCCTTCCACCTTTTCCGCCCCTTTCCACCCTCTCTCCACCTCTCTCCTTCCTCCTCCACCCTCATCCGCTCCTGCCCTCTCCTCACTCCCTCCCACCCTCTACTCACTCCCTCCCACCCTCCCTTCATCTCCTTCCGCCCATACTCACTCCTCTCCACCCCTATCCACCCACACCCGTTCCAGTCCTCTTCTCATTCTCTCTCCCTCCTTCCCTCTCCTTACTCCCCTCCCTCCTCCTCTACCCCCTTCCCTCCCTCTCCTCACCCCTTCCTTCTCACCCCCCTCTCATCCTCCCCTTTTTGTTGTTGAAATATGTTGAATCTCCGAGAGTTCCCTACATGATAATCGTCTCGTGTTCCCAATATTTTTTCTTGTGTGTGTGTGCAGAACTTTTTATTTGAGTGTATTAACTTGTTCATTCCCTTGTTAATGTCTGACTTGTTTCTATTTGTAAAAGATAGATAGATAGTTAGAAGTGATACACACACATACATAAAAACACAGACAACTATACAACACGCTAATACACACACATAGCATACATTCATACATACATACATACATACAGTAACCCAAATACAAGACCAGGCAGGATATATGCGTGATGGGCACTGAGTACAAATTATCCTTTTATATACCAATCATGTTCATTATGTATACTCATTAGTGTATATTATTGCCTTACCTGGTCCCCACCCCTCATTACCTTACCTTTACCTGTGGCTTGTTCCGTTCATCGTGGTCTCGTGTCTGTACAGGTGTGTGGAGGAGGAATGGGATTACGTTTACTGTTTGTGGTGTGTGTTTGTGTTTGAGAGAGAGAGAGAGAGAGAGAGAGAGAGAGAGAGAGAGAGAGAGAGAGAGAGAGAGAGAGAGAGAGAGAGAGAGAGAGAGTACGTGTCTACCATTGTGTGTGTGTGTGGAAGTAACATTATTTCTCGACCGTTGTTTATATAATTTTCCTTCATTCTTAACACTGATAATAATTCACTTATCTCAACTGAACCATCTCTTAACTCACTCTCATATCACCACCGTCTCTCTATCACTCAAACCAACTTACTGTCTCTAACTACTATCTCTCATTTGTTTACTCTGGCCATTTACTACGTATTTAAGTTTCTCTCTCTCTCTCGTCTCAGTGAGAGTTATAACACGTTGTGGTGGTTGAGGAGCACTTGACTTCCAGTAGTTCCCTCTCACACTTCTCTCCAGTTCCTCCTGCTTGAGTGGAGGGTGAGAAGGAGGAGGAGGAGGAGGAGGCTTCGGGTGAGAGGGAGGGAGGGAGGGAGAGAACTGAGAGGGGAGGAACGAGAGAGAGAGAGAGCAGCCATTCAACACAGGAAGAGGCAAAGAGAAGAGAGAACTAAGAAGAGAAACCTGAGATAAAAAGAGACACATCGTGAGAAATAAATGCTGGAAAAAAGAGGATGAGAGAAAAAGAAGAGAGGAGGAGATGGTGTGTGAGTGTGACGGAGGGGAACTCGTCTCTCAAGAAGGAAGAGGAGGAGGAGGAAGTAGAGGAAGATGGAGAGGAGGAGGAGGAGGAAGAAGAACAAGATAACGAAGCGGAACAATTAGAGGAAGATGAGAAGGAGTTTAGTTTTTTAGTTTAACAAATTTATTGACAAAGCTTGGAGTACAGTTTGCCTATTGTGAGTAATTCAGTCAGGTCTTGACACTGAGGGTAGTATCACTGTTCACTGCCACGCAGGACAGAGGTTCATACACAAAGAAATACATCATATTCATTAACAGTATATATATATATATATATATATATATATATATATATATATATATATATATATATATATATATATATATATATATATATATATATACAGAGAAGGAGAAAGAAAATAAGGAAATTTGGAAGGAAGAGGAAGATAAGGAGGACGAGGAAGAAGAAAAAACATAAGGAGAATGAAAAGGACGAAGAGAAAGAAAGATAGAGAGAAGGAGGAGGAGGAAGAGAAAGTGGAAATTGGATTAAGACGCAGCAGGCAAGGGTACGAGACCAGGGTAAATTGAAGGCCGTAAATGAATATATTGCCGAAAATCTCAGTGACACAGAAACATTTGGATCTTAAGGTAACGAGAGTAAGCAGTGGTAATGACAGGGACACAAGGTGATAAATGAGGGAAAAGAGATAGTGTGAATAAAAGGTAAGACAAGATGAGAATATGTGATGATGTTTGGTAATAATAGTCATAATAACAACTACAACATAAACAGTAACAACAAAATCACAACAGCAACAACAATAATAATAATCGCAACAACAACAGCAACATTTATAATAATAATCTCAACAACAACAAAAATAATTATAACAGATACATTATTTCAGAAATAAATCCATCTATAATAAGCAAATATAATGGGAAAAAAATAAAATACAAATAATATAAAACTAACATAATAATCTTTACTCTCAACAATACAATTAAAATAAAGGTAAACTGAAAGATAATTAACACCTGAAGATACATATTTTATTGCAGGTGTCGGTATGCAAACGAGAAATTGAAACACAGGTGTGTACAAGGCAGAGACACTATGACCCTCAGCTTACGGGACATCAAACACAGGTAACACAGGTATATTCTATTCGCCTGTTACTCTCCCACAACACCATCACCCACGCGTTAAGGTGAGGACACACGAAGTTCAGCAGCGGTGGTGGTGGTGGTGGTGGTGGTGATAGTGGTGATTGTGTCGGTGGTGATAGTGGTGATAGTGATGGTGCTGGAGTTGGTGATGGTGATAATGGTGGTAGTCGTGCTGGAAATGATGGTGGCGTTGGTAGATGGTGTTGGTAGTGGCGGCTGTGGTGGCGTGGGGGGCTGCAGTAGGCAGCGGAGGTACTGGTGGCGGTGAGACTCTTGGACACAGGATGCGAAGTCTCTCAAAGGAAACTGGTAATTATGGGAAAATCGTCCTGGGTGTAAGGGAAAAGGGCACCCATTATTATGTCGCCGTGTCGCCACCTGTAGCTGGGAAATGGTTGACATATAGGAGGCGTAAGTGTAGAGAGAGACGGCAGACAGGTTGACAGGGAGACAGAGATGAGGAATGAGGCGGATAGGTAGGCACGTACAAGCAGATGAGAGACAGGTAAGCAGGCAGGTAAGCAGGGAGGCAGGTAGACAGGCAGTTTGTCATGTAGGTAAACACCAAAATATATACGATGATTCTTTTTACCGACAAAGTAAATAGAAGGAAAAAATAAGTAATAAAGTAATCAAAATTAGAAGGCGAGGGGTAACTGTGTGTGTGTGTGTGTGTGTGTGTGTGTGTGTGTGTGTGTGTGTGTGTGTGTTAATCTTGCTATTTGAAAAAGGAAAAATGAGCATTAGTCCAGAAATCATGATAAATAATAACAATAAAAATATAAAAGAAAAAACATTGCATTCCTTACCATAAAAAAGCATAAATCAACAAGGAAATAAAAGACAAAAAAAATAAATTCCCAATAAGAAAAAACCTTACCTCCAAGTGTAGTTTAGGAAGATAATTAAAAAAAATAATCATCCTTTGTAAACCAGGAAAGATTTGCTATAAAAAAACTCGATGTATCACAAAAAGAAAAAAATAATACTGCTTGTAGATCATCTAAGCTCATGGAGGTAAAATAGTGAAGGAGTGCGTTAGGATCTCTTGAGGGAATTCATTAACTGGGTCAGGTGAGAGGATCAGAGGGAGGGTCAATACTTCACACAGGAGGAGAGTAATAGTGTGTTTGGATATAACTCACTCAAGTCGAGATGGATGAAGTGGATACCAAAAAAAAGGAAAGAAAGAGAGAGAGAGAGAGAGAGAGAGATGGGTGGAAACAAAAGGGATAGGATTACCTGAACATTAGCCCCCAGCTTATTTAATTTTTAGATTAACCTCTGTAAAGGTAACCTAACCTAACCTAACCTAATCTAATCTAACCTCCCCATAACGAATCTTGTATTTAACTCTCCCATGTGATTTGCATCGACTTAAGAGAAAGCTTTTTTAAGCAACGATTTTTATTCTCCAATTTTTGTGATTTCTTGACAGTATCTTGTATTAAAATAGAGACAGGCAGTAGAATAAATCAAAGGGGAACTGACTTATGCCCCACCTTATAATATTTTAACCAATAATTCAACACCTTGACGATACCTAGGGTTAGGTTAGGTTAGGATAGGATAGGTTAGGTTAGGTTAGGTTAGGTTAGGTTAGGTTAGGTTAGGTTACATTGTCACTTCATCTTCAGAATATTTTAACCCACTCCATCCCCTTGTTCTTGGGATACTGGAGTGGCTCTTCCTAATAAGGCAGTCAGGTCATTTTCTACTGCGTGGGTAACAGCACAGGTGAACGTGTATGGAAATGAGAAGGTGGGCAAGGTAGCCAGGCCCGCTGTGTCCCGTCCAGCTACGGTATTTCAAACACTCCCATACCTGTATATGCGTCCAGGTATTAGAATTGCTGTATGTAATGCCTGGCAGCATTGTTAGGATGCCATTGCCGTCCCAAACAAGCTCCGGGTACATGAACTATATACAGTTAGAGTTAGAACAGTGTTAGGTCAGGTCAAGTTAAGTTTCCTTAGGTTTGGGTGATTAATTTTAAGATTTAATAAGCTGGAGGACTAATCTTCATGTGATCACTTGCTTGTAATCGTGTGTCTAGTTACTATACAGACAGCAGCTCTTGGGTGCTTGTTTAGGCAGAGACAACAGCATTAAGTCGTTGTTGATAACTCGATCCAAACCTAACCTAACCAAACCTAATTAATCTAACTGGTGTGTAAGGCGAATATATACAGTGACTCGAGGGGCTGAATAAGGAATTCTTTCCGGATTCTTCACCACATTGTTTGTTTTTAATGCATAATATCCATTCCCGGTGGATGAGCGAGGGGAAGACTTCTGTAGTTTGGTGAATTGACAAAAAAAAATTATGTCCACTTTAACAGTAACAAACCACTGAGTATTACCAAGGTTGAGTTTGTATAGCTGTCGATAATTCTTTCCTGCTAAAATCAAGCATAAATTAGAGTTTTATTCTTTGTGATTTCGCCAACATTTAATAGATCTTCTTATCGATTCTCAAAATAAATTAAATTACTGAAGAATAAAATGGTGGACGTAGAGAAATAAACGATTTGAATTTCCTTACAATCGTATATACTAATTTTCTGTTTAAAGGTCAGTTGCTAGGGACTTTACTTTGTCGCCTTTAATGATGGTTCGTTTATGTAAATTAGAAACCTAAAAATCTGGTGGTGGAACAAGGATAAAATTACTTTGAAATGACTTAAAGAATCACTGCGGTCTCTCTACCCCTTAGTCGATTAGTCTATTAAAACATAAGTGTATCTTTCGTTCAGACAGTTTTAACTATAATCGCATCAATGTTTTTCCACGTTACACTGATGAAAATTCAGAAGAGGGCGAGTGGGTGTGTAACGGAGGGGCCATGCGTGTAACGGAGAGGGTTTGCGTGTAATGAAGAGGGCGAGTGGGTGTGTAACAAACAGTACATGTAGCCATGTAACAGAAGCACTCGGATAAGTATAATTTATGCACATACATTACATACTTTCCTAAACAATATATATTCATATTTTCCACCGGATGACGTAATTACATAGGTGACTGGCTATGTCACACCCGGCAGTTTTAACCGTGTGTACTGTATGTATGTATGTATGTATGTGTATGTATGTATGTATGTATGTATGTATGTATGTATGTATGTAGTGTACTGTATGTATGTATGTATGTATGCAGGTGCTGTATGTATGTAGTGTGCTGTATGTATGTATGTATGTATGTATGTATGTATGTATGTATGTTTTCATTATATCTCCCTTGGTAAAGAAGAAAAAACATTGCATCACTGTACATATTTATATAGTATTACAGCTATTGACTCTTATTTGCTTATATATTGATGTCCATTAATCTCTCTGTTTACTGTTATTTTATATTTTATCCTGTACATTCACAGTTATATATCACACTGTTTTTTTTGCCTATAGATATAAAAATAGTTTTATATCGTACTTCATAATTTTTCTGTTTGGCTGTTTCTTATTTTGCTTACCTGCTAAATTATTACTTACTTTTTTGCATATTTTCCTACTTGCTTACTTACCTTCTTTCTTAGCTTCTCGTTTACTTACCTACTTAATTATTATGGTACTTACATACTTTGTTACATACGTACTTTCTTAGTCATTTTCCTACTTTCTTACATGCCTATTTTCTTTCTTACTTATTTTTAGGGGTCCATGAACACATATGACCTAATTAATCATACGTGACCTAATTAATCCCATCTGACATATAATTAATCACATTTGACCAAATTTAACTCGTCAACCTAAATAAATACATACATGACCTAATTAATCACATCTGTCCTAATTAATCACACCTGTCCTAATTAATCACACCTGACCTAATTAAACACTTCGTGACCTAATTAATCCCTGCAACACATAACGAATGCTTTTGATGTTGACCCGTGTGTGTCATGTACTCACACACTGACCTTCCTTCACCCTTTGTTAGGTTAGGTTAGGTTATTATAATGTCGGTTTCGGTTCCTGTTAGGTTAGGTTAACTTTAGCGTGGTTAATCTTCAGGTGATCCAAAATTAGCGACACAACTCACTGAAAGGAAAAATCAAGGGAGACTAATCCACTCAACTGGACCGCCATCAATCTCGCTTACACCAAACACAGTTCTAAACTCACATTATCGTGGCATCATAACTCGGCCTTTAACTCGGCTTTTAACTCGGCTTTTATCTCACCCACTTCTCATCAATCTCACTTAATGGTTCTCTAATTTCATAATCATACCTCGCTTTAACTCTTTTCTCATCAATCTCTTCATTCTTTTTCTCTCTCCCTCCCTGACGTCACATAATTCTCTCCTGTTCGATCGTCTTTTGTTATTTTATATCGTAGTTTTGTTCCTGTTTGTGATTGTAGTTCTTATTGTTCTGTTTTATTTTGGCGTTTATAGTTTTTGTTGTGTTATTGTTGTGAACCATAATCGTTTTGTTGTGGTTATTATTTCTAGCAGTAATATTGACCACCAGCATAACCAGTGTAGTCACCATCCTACCAACACCCACCCCCCACACCTCCACCCTCACACACACACCCACACCCCTCCACACATACACACACACACCCACACCTCCTCCCACATCCCTACACAGCACACCACCCCTCCCCACCGTCACACACACCCCACCCCTCCACACACACACACCACACCCACTCCCACATCCCTACACACCACACCCACACTCCTCCCCACCCTCACACACGCCCTCACCCCTCCCCCCACACCCACAGCACCACCGCCGCAAGTCGTCTGATATCCACACTCTCAAACAATGTTCTTTCCAACTATTTCTTTCCCCAGGAGGATCTGACTTTTGGGTGAAACTCAACTTGAGGTGGAAAACATTACTTCTTTGAGCTGGTTAAGTCGAGGGACAGTCTCGGGAGTGGGTAATGGGATGCCAGGGGGAAGGGGAGGGAGATGATGAAGAAGGGATGAAAGGAAGGAGGGAGAGAGAGCAGGGAATGAGAGGAAGGGAGAAGGGAGTGCAAGGGAAGGAGAAAGGGAGTGGAAGGGAGGGAGGAAGAGAGTGGAAGGGAAGGAGGAGAGGAGGACGGGAGTGAGAGGGAAGGAGGAAGGGAGTGAGAGGGATGGAAGAAGGGAGTGAGAGGGATGGAGGAAGGGAGAGCGTTGCATTGCATTGAAAGGAAGGGAGAGAAGAAGCTTTAATTAACTCTGAGGATGATGGTTTAAAGTATCATCATCGAGAGTTTAAATTTATCTTCCTTAAAGGGTTTAACCATCATCCGTAAGTCAGCGAAGAGTGTTAAATCATCCTGTTAAACCATTGTCCTCAGAGGGTTAATCCATCATCCTTAACTAATCCATGAAGTTAAACAATTGTCCTCAAAGGGTTAATCCATTATCCTTAACTAATCCTTGAAGTTAAACCGTTGTCCTCAGACGGTTAATCCATCACCCTTAACTAATCCATGAAGTTAAACCATTGTGCTCAAAGGGTTAATCCATCACCCTTAACTAATCCATGAAGTTAAACCATTGTCCTCAAAGGGTTAATCCATCATCCTTAACTATTCCATGAAGTTAAACCATTGTCCTCAAAGGGTTCAATAACTCCTAAAAACAGTACAGGTAGGAAAGGTAATTGTTCCTCATGAGTCGTATGTGTGTTTCTTTAATTATCATTACCATTATATTACGTGGTCATTCTCTTCTGTAAACTGTAATAACAATGGAAACATAAATAGGAGGATAAAGAGATAATAACAGAAAGGAAGATAAAGGGATAAGAATAAGAGAAAGGCTGATAAAGGGATAAGAATGACATAAGTTGATTGATGTTTGAAGAGAAAAATAAAGGAAACTTGATAATTTACGTATTCAGGAAAGTGGTTATATTGTTTATTGTTTTGTGGACAGGTAATTTGATCTCTCACGTGGGGCTTAATGAGTTGAATAAGGAATGTTCTCTTCTCCCTCACAAGTCCTTCTCCCCGTTATAGTTTTCTCCCCATCTTCTCTCTCCTCCACACTAAATGTTCCTTCACACCTCCTCACTCCCCCATCCCAACCCTCTTCCCCACCTCCTCATCCACCCCCTCCTCATCCTCTCCCTCCTCCCCACCTCCTCATCTTTTCCCTCCTCCCCACCTCCTCATCCTCCCCCCTTCCCCTCCTCACCTTCATCCCTCCTCCCCCACCTCATTGCCCCTCCCCTCAACAAAGGAAAAAATGGTAGCCAACTCCATGCCAGCTGACGGCATCAAAATTTAATTGATATCAGGTGCGGCGTAACCAATTACATTGCTGCCACCCACACGGGGCGGGATTGCGGGGCGGGGTACGGGGTTGGGCACGAGACAGACTAAAGCTTGAGGGTAGAATAGTACTTAAAACTGAGCTGAACAGTGATTGAGACGAGGCAGGACACTGATTGACACGGGGCGAGAACAGTGATTGACACGGGGCGGGGCACAGATATTGAGACGGGGCAAGCGATATAATGCAGCTCCCATCTCCCCCACCCCTCCACCCTCTCCTACAATATATCCGACGGGTCTGTTAAGTGTCTCCTTATTGCACATTCCACAGCTCCTACATTCTTCTGTAGGAGGAGGTGCTGGTGCAGTAGTCAGGAGGAGTTGTAGGAGAAGGAGGCGGTGTAGGAGGAGGGAGGCAGTGTGGGTAATAATGCTATTTTAAGAGGCGGAAAATGATGGGAATAGTAAGGAAGGAAGGAAGGAAGAAGAGATGAAGGAGAGGAGAGGTGTGGAGAAATGAATGAGAAGAGGAGGTGGTGTGAGGAATAAGGCAAAGGTGAGGGGAGAGGAAGGTGTTGTAGGGAGGTCTGAAAGTAGGGAGAGGAGGTGATGAAGGAAAGAAGGGAAGGTGGTGAAAAGAAGGGAGGAGAAGTAGTGGAATAAGACACTGTAGATGGTGAAGGGGGGAGCAGTATGAGAGAAGACACAGGTGAACTTAGGGGGTGAGGGGATACAAGAGGGGTGGATCAGGTACTCCACTACACCAGATGATCTCAATAAAGTGACACTCTACCATGCTGTGCGTCTCTTAGTGTGTCTCGGGTAGGTTGGGTTAGGTTAGATGCGTCACTTGTTGTCATTCTGTTCCTCCTGATGCTCTTATGTTAGTCCTCACCTGTGTCTTCGTTATCATTGGTCCTCACATGTGTCTTCGTTATCATTGGTCTCACATGTGTCTTCGTTATGTTGATCTCATATGTGTCTTCGTTATCATTGGTCCTCGTGTGTCTTGTTATCGGTCCTCACATATTGTCTTCGTTATCATTGGTCCTCACATGTGTCTTCGTTATCTCTTGGTCCTCACATGTGTCTTCGTTATCTGGTCCTCACATGTGTCTTCGTTATCATTGGTCTCACGTGTCTTCGTTATTATTGGTCCTCCCATGTGTCTTCGTTATCATTGGTCCTCATGTGTCTTCGTTATCATTGGTCCTCACATGTCTTCGTTATCATTGGTCCTCATGTGTCTTCGTTATCATTTGGTCCTCACATGTGTCTTCGTTATCATTTGTCCTCACATGTGTCTTCGTTATCATTGGTCCTCACATGTGTCTTCGTTATCATTGGTCTCACGTGTGTCTTCGTTATCATTGGTCCTGTCTTCGTTATCATTGGTCTACATGTGTCTTCGTTATCATTGGTCCTCACATGTGTCTTCGTTATCATTGGTCTCACATGTGTCTTCGTTATCATTGGTCCTCACATATTGTGCTTCGTTATCATTTGTCCTCATGTGTCTTCGTTATCATTGGTCCTCATGTGTCTTCGGTATCATTGTTCTCTCATAGTCTTCGTTATCATTGGTCCTCACATATGTCTTCGTTATCATTGGTCCTCATGTGTCTTCGTTATCTGGTCTTGGTCCTCACCTTACCGTCGATGCCTTGTGTTTCTCTGTTGTGGCGCTACTGTTACTCTCTCTCTCTCTCTCTCTCTCTCTCTCTCTCTCTCTCTCTCTCTCTCTCTCTCTCTCTCTCTCTCTCTCTCTCTCTCTCTCTCTCTCTCTCTCTCTCTCTCTCTCTCTCTCTCTCTCTCTCTCTCTCTCTGTTGTTGTGAAGGTGTTGCTGTTACTGCCTCTCCGTTTTGTGTTGTTACGGTCGCTTCCGCTGCTGCTGTTATTGCTTCTGATGCTGCGTTTACCGTTTACCGCTATGGCTATCGGTGTCATTGTTGCTTTGTTGTTGTTTTTTGTATCGACACCGTTGTTGTGGTTAATTACAGGTGTTGCTTTTACCACTACCGTTAAAGAATGTTGTTGGTGGTGGTGGTGGTGTTGTCACTAACGGTGTTGTTATTGCTGCCATTACTGACACCTTCGGCACAACACTCAGAGGACATTACAACCCAGACGGCAGCCTCAGGGTGTGACTCACCTATCCGTCACGCCCCCCCAAGTCAATCAGCCAAGCAAAACACAATGACATTTCGACAGGTGGTGGTTCCCCTTTGTCTTATGGTCCTGTAATCACCTTTGTCAGACTTACGCACCTGGTGATTGATTCGTGATTAGGTTAATGAGTATTTTATGAGAGTTGTATGAGTATCATGAGTGGGGTGTAGAATCATTCATGGTGAGGGGGGGATATATAAATTAGTGAATGATGTGAAAATAATGATCTTTCGTACTTATGGACCGAGTGGGTTAAGTCTATATTCCTTTACTGAATGAGTATATCGTCTTTTTTCCCCTCCAAGGAGTGAACTGAGAGACTCCTAGAAGCTTCTCCGTAACGTACTGTGAGTGGTAGGTTCGTGGATATTTAATTAAGACTCGTGAATATTATGTTCTAAAGACCTGTGGTTACTTAAGGGGGAATGGTTACTGGTTACCTTGAATACCTTTTACTTAATTACGTTCTTTATTTACTGATTACCTGAGTCTCTATATACATTTGTGTGGGTGTGTGTGAATTTGGGTGTGTGTGTTTGCGCGTGTGGGTGTGTGTGAGTGATGGGTCTGTGCGCGTGATGGGTGTGCGCGTGATGGATGTGTGCGCGTGATGGGTGTGCGCGTGATGGATGTGTGCGCGTGATGGGTGTGTGCGTGATGGATGTGTGCGCGTGATGGTGCGCGTGATGGGTGTGCGCGTGATGGATGTGTGCGCGTGATGGGTGTGCGCGCGTGATGGGTGCGCGTGATGGGTGTGTGCGCGTGATGGGTGTGCGCGTGCGTGTGTTGGCGGTAGGCATGTGGGTGGATGTATTTGTGGAGGTTTGTTAACAAGTATTCATCTTAACTTTTTATATATTCAAGTCGTATTGAAGTATAATTTGATATCGTGACGTCACTTTCCATGTATTGTTAACAATTTCAAAGAAACGAATTCCTGTCATTTTATTGTTGGTTCGGCAACACGACCGCGCGCCGAGCACCTTACAAATCATTCAACGTTATCGTCAAATTCTTTCTGTGCTCTCAAGTATCGGTGACAACGAACGCCCGACGAATATTACACATATTTTGTAGTTTTACCGCATATCAGGTTCTTACAGTTATTGCACTTATTTTTTCACTTATTGCGAGTAAAAAATATGTGTCATATATTGATTTTAAATTATTTCTCACAGATGTGGCTTTCAGTTTTTGGTAATTGTTTATAGTTAAAAAAATACTGTACAAGATAAAGTGTAATGTACTCTAAGGGGGAAGACCAGGGTTCGGGCTTACCAGTGCAGGAGGAGGAAGAGACACACACGATAGTAGTTCGCTGGTGTCAGTTTTTCTTCGACAATCTACCAAAAATAAATAACGAATAATATCACACTGGGTACAGGAAGCTCATCTAGTGAACACTCTAGAGGTCACTCATCACCCGCCTGAACTTATCTTTGTCACTCGAGAAAAAATCCTTCTTTATTTTTACTTTTTACAGATAAGAACAAAACAAAATATTTACTCAACTGCACAGATCACGAGAAGCCAATTGCATTCCCATTTATAAAAAAATAAAATAAAAAATAAGCAGTGGCTGAGTGAATACAGAGCTCGCCTCCCATCCTAAGAGTAACTGGTTCGCGCTTAAATCACCTTCAGTCTACTTAATTGGGGAAGTGAAGAGGTTCTAGTGCAGTACCGATCACACTTGTTTCCCCGTGTACCAAAGGTTTAGTATTCAGTATGCTGTATCCACGTTGCCCCCCAGCCAGGCTTATGGGAACCACTTTCATTCCGAGGAAAAGCTTTGTCCTCAAGCTCCAGAATCAATGGTTCGAATTCACGGTGATGTAACTGTTTGTTTTACTCTGTGCACTGAGGATCGAAAGGCGACGTGATGCATGTTGATATATAATGCAAACTTGTTATTCGGGGAGGTGGAAAGGTGAATCATTTATTACTATTGTGAAGGTAAGTGGTAGGTTAGCGTTGTATACTAACTACGTCTCCGGGTAACGCTGTATACTTAACCACGTCCCGGGTAACACTATACTAACCACGTCCCGGGTAACACTATACTAACCACGTCCCGGGTAACACTATACTAACCACGTCCCGTGATAACACTGTCTACTAACCACAACAGTGGGTAACATTATACTAACCACATCTCAGTGGGGGTAACACTGTACTAACCACGTCCCGGGTAACATTATACTAACCACGTCTCAGGGGAAAGTACACAATCACAAAGTTTAAGGAGTTTGGACATAGAGTAAACCACCAAGACTTGTTTTACCCGACATAAACTATTAACCCAGTGGCCTCGTGTTGCCTCAATAGACCTCGCTGGAGCCATTAAGGTGAATTTCATTAGGTTTTCACTCCAGAGGGACGATTTCTTTGTGGATTTTTATTGTCAATCGGAGAGCTTACAGGCGCGAGTCATTACGATGGGCCATTGTGGTTCTTCGACACGAGAACAATGCGGTCATTAGCTCCTCTGTCTTCCGGTGTGACTATGTGTTAGGAGTCGAAGGTAGTTTAGCCCTCACCCCTACATGATCGCGTTGTGGTGGAGGTGGTAGGCGGCGGCGGCGGTGATGGTAAGCTATGACGGTGATGATGGTAAGCTGTGACGGTGGTGATGGTAAGCTGTGACGGTGGTGATGGTAAGCTGTGACGGTGGTGTTGGTAAGCTGTGACAGGAGTGATAATCTGTAGCAGTGGTGATAAGCTGTGGCGGTGGTGATGGTGATAATCTGTGACTGTCGTGGTAAGCTGTGACGGTGGTAAGCTGTAATAGTGGTAGTGGTGGTGATAAGTCGTAACTGTGGTGGTAAGCTGTACTGGTGGTGGTGTAAGCTGTACTGATGGTGGTGGTAAGCCTAAATATATGATCATTATAGAAGGATATCAAAGCTAACCATTCACTATATAAAGGAAAAAATAAATCACGAATCAAATGTAAAAGTCGAGAGAAAATAACATCACCATGACTCGTATTAAGATCATAATATTGTAAACATTCTGGAACTCAGGTCACAGGTAACCTTCTATGAGGGGTCAGGTCAAATCTCTCCAAGAATTCCCCGCTACACCTGACTCCTCGCCGGGGGTGGGGGGGATGTAGGGAGAGCGGGGTGGGGGGGAGGGAGAGGTGAGGTCTAGTCCTAAGGTAGATGTTCTTCTTAGCTGTATTTTATAAAACCTAACCTAACCTCGTACTGCATTAAGTCTGTAGAAATAAACCTAAATCACATTTGTGGTTCAGCTATTCCTGTAAAATATTTAATATATACC